>NC_140383.1:1260000-1305000 GCF_054491055.1 Hypomesus nipponensis | reverse complement strand
CATCAGGCCCCCCTCATCAGGCCCCCCTCATCAGGCCCCCCTCATCAGACCCCCCTCATCAGGCCCCCCTCAGGAATGCTTATGGAAAACAAGCCCCGTTTCCACGGCTACAGCAAGAAACCCCCTGTGTTTGTGTTTGCTTTTCCGGGTTGATTGATGGGGGCTCGGTCGTCAAATAAAGACAGGAAACTCCGGAGGCCAGCTTCCTGTCCTGCCGGCGTGGCAGATCCTCGCCATCCAGAGGACAGAGAGCAGTGTCTGCGTCACGCTGCAGACTGCTCCTGAAGCTGACCCTCACCATCCAGAGGACAGAGAGCAGTGTCTGCGTCACGCTGCAGACTGCTCCTGAAGCTGACCCTCACCATCCAGAGGACAGAGAGCAGTGTCTGCGTCACGCTGCAGACTGCTCCTGAAGCTGACCCTCACCATCCAGAGGACAGAGAGCAGTGTCTGCGTCACGCTGCAGACTGCTCCTGAAGCTGACCCTCACCATCCAGAGGACAGAGAGCAGTGTCTGCGTCACGCTGCAGACTGCTCCTGAAGCTGACCCTCACCATCCAGAGGACAGAGAGCAGTGTCTGCGTCACGCTATAGACTGCTCCTGAGCAGGCCTGTTCACACATTCACCACTGAGGTGGCTGAAAGAGGAGTTAGATGTACCTCACCACAACATGCTGCCATGTGTGTCGGACTTTATCACACTCTGTCCTTTTGAAAAGGTGCATGCCATGTTGCTGAGTCAGGCAGACTGTTTGGAGAGAGTGTGTGTGTGTGAGTGTGTGTGTAAAAATTACACAATTCCAATGCAGGACCTCCGCTGATAAATGAATGATTTTCCACTGATGGGCATGTTCCCTCCATTCTCAACATTTCAATGTTTGTTCTGGAAACCTGAGCAGTGATTAATGCAGCTCACATATCGCGTCTTTGTCCGTAGTGGAGCAGTATCAGTCTAAAATATTCAGTTCGGTACATGTATGTTAAACAGGGTTGTGATTATTTGTGTGTGTGTTTGTGTGTGTGCGTGCGTGCATGCATGTTTATTTGAGTGCATGTGTGAGGCGTGTGAATGTGAAAGCATGTGTGGATGTTCTCGTGTGGAAGACACACACCCACCTGGATGAGAAGCTCTTCTCAGAGGACAGATGCAGCAGATCAGGGTTAACCCTAACCCATGAGAGTGGAGTCAGTCTGATCAGGGTTAACCCTAACCCATGAGAGTGGAGTCAGTCTGATCAGGGTTAACCCTAACCCATGAGAGTGGAGTCAGTCTGATCAGGGTTAACCCTAACCCATGAGAGTGGAGTCAGTCTGATCAGGGTTAACCCTAACCCATGAGAGTGGAGTCAGTCTGATCAGGGTTAACCCTAACCCATGAGAGTGGAGTCAGTCTGATCAGGGTTAACCCTAGCCCATGAGAGTGGAGTCAGTCTGATCAGGGTTAACCCTAACCCATGAGAGTGGAGTCAATCTGATCAGGGTTAACCCTAACCCATGAGAGTGGAGTCAGTCTGATCAGGGTTAACCCTAGCCCATGAGAGTGGAGTCAGTCTGATCAGGGTTAACCCTAACCCATGAGAGTGGAGTCAATCTGATCAGGGTTAACCTTAACCCATGAGAGTGGAGTCAGTCTGATCAGGGTTAACCCTAACCCATGAGAGTGGAGTCAGTCTGATCAGGGTTAACCCTAACCCATGAGAGTGGAGTCAGTCTGATCAGGGTTAACCCTAGCCCATGAGAGTGGAGTCAGTCTGATCAGGGTTAACCCTAACCCATGAGAGTGGAGTCAGTCTGATCAGGGTTAACCCTAACCCATGAGAGTGGAGTCAGTCTGAAGCCAGGTGTCTCAAGGAGCACATGTGGATCCAGCCAGTCAGCCAGCCAGCCATCCAGCCAGCCAGCCAGCCAGCCCACCTGCCAGTCAACCACTGTCCTGCTCTCCTGGTCTCGCCTCGTAACTCTTCTCTAACGTTCTAAACGCATCAGATCCATCTCAGCTTGCCCCAGATCTCGCAGATAAAGCCAAGCTACGATGATGTTCTTTGAACACGCTACACGTCATTATTCAACATATGCAGTGCAGTCAGAAGTTGGTTTAAAAACATTTTTTGTCCAGGTTTTGTGTTCAGAAATGTCAGACTTGTTTGAGTATTGTATTACATTATCAGTTTACAGAGTGATATAATGCACGTTAGTTTCTTGTATACCGGCACCACATTAATGTTAAGACTCTGGGATCAGGAGTCAGACCATAAAAGACTATCAGTACAATAAACCCACTGTAAGCACATTCAGTATACATTACATCATATAATGCCAAATGATTCATTTGTCCTGTCATCTGCCACTTTTTCCAAAACATCAAGCCCTTAATCCATAAAACGACCAACTTGACTCCCAGTGTAACTGTGGGGCCTCTGGTGTTGCAGACATATTGTTGAGAAGTGGTTTGGCTTTCAATAAAAGCCCTCAGTTGCTCCTAAGTCCCCTCGTGATTCCAGATTAACCTCTGGCTCTTCTCAAGGCTTCCCTCACTGGATTTAGAGAGGAGGATTTCCTCCTGGTGTTTTCTTTCTTCTCTATCTGGTACAGAATCTCATCCCTCCTTCATTCTTGGTAGCATATCATCTGCCTGTATCTCTGCCCATTCATCTCTACTGTATCTGCTGTTTATCTACTGGATCTCTTCATCCTTAATTACTCTTTCCTTTCTCAATCTCCCTGCTCTCCCCCTCTTCTCACTTCTCCATGGCGCTCAGCCTTTTGGCTAGTCGCCAGACAAGAAGAAAGTCATGATAATGGTGCAAATCACCCTCCAGTAAACACACTCTGCTCTGCAGAGTCTTGGGAGGAGAGGAGGAGATAAAGAGAGGTAGGGAGAGAAGAGGAGAGAGAGGGAGAGGGAACATTGGCCTCATACACTCCTTAACAAAAGAAACAGGCTGTATCTTCTCCACGTCTGCCATGCGCTGATGGAGTGAGACTCCACAGCAGGTCTGTCAGAGCCACAGCAGGACAGAAACACAGCGTGGATAGATGTCCAGTCTCAGAGCGTTCACTGCCAAAACAACTTAAGACGTCCTAAAGCATGTTTAAGGACGGTGATTGATTTTGACGTCCTTGCTATGCTGGATCGTATAAAGATGAATAGTGTGAACTGAGGCAGTGAAGGATGGGAGAGAGCTGGTGTGACAGGGAAAGGTTTTCATAAGAGGAATGTTGAGATGTACTAAAGCAGTGTTTACCAGTTTGAGATGGGAGGAAACGTTGGAACTACTTCTAATGATGGTGGGAACATTCAGATACTGATCAGGAGTGAAGCAGAAGGCAATAATAAATGTAATAAATGTAAAGTATAATGTCTTAGGTTTAATCAGCAGAAATCTCCTTGCTAGAGGAAAGTGTTGGGGGCCTGACAAAAAATTACTCCCCAAAACATAACAATTTGTTACAAATGATTTGTTTTGAGTAGTGCTGTCAAACGATTAAAATATTTAATCGCGATTAATCGCATTAATGTCATAGTTAACTCGCGATTAATCACAATTAATCGCACATTTTAATCTATTCTCAATGTCCCTTGATTTCTTTTTGTCACATTCTTTTTTTCAAATTTTAATGCTCTTATCAACATGGAAAAGTGGTTCGGATTGCTTCGTGCCAATAATTTTTTTATTGAAAACAACATTGCAATCGCCTGGCTTTGACGAGGGGGCGGAGAATTCGCATCAGCTGTGTGCTTGGCCATCAAGTGGTATTTCAGACTGGACGTGCTGCGATGATAGCTCAGTTTACAACGACAAAACACACAGATCACTGGTCTAAGTAAACTCTCCATTCAGAATCTTATTGGCATCCATTTCGGCATCTCGCACTCGCCATCCACTCAAAACGTAACGTTAGCCTACTACAAGAGAATGTCTAATATCCGTAAACGGGCTCTGCTACTACTCTTTAGCCGGCTCGCAAGCCAAACAAGTGTTTGTTTCTCTTTAGCCGGCTGTGTTTGTGGCGCGCCTGTTGTTTTGTTTCCGGTCTAGCTAGATCCGGTGTGGTGTTGTAGTTTTTCTAAAGTCGGTAATTGTTGCAACAGCATGTGAAAAAAACTACAAAGTCTGCAAGGCCAAAAAGAGCGTTAATCGCGCGATAAGAAAATTGACGCCGTTAATTTGGGTTTGCGTTAACGCCGTTAATAACGCGTTAAACTGACAGCACTAGTTTTGAGCCTTTGTGTAAATCATGGAATAACATGTTTGGGTAGATGTTCCAAGGGTCCAGGCTGTAGTCAGCAAATGAAGGGCCAAGCTTGGCGGTCAGGGGGATATGTCCACATGACAAGAGAAGAGGACAAACAGACATCTCAAGCATCGATCCTGTGGCATGTTCCTCAGAGAGAGAAGGCGTGTTCACCTGCGTTGTTTATACCCAGCCTGGCCCAGGCACCTCCACTACCCTGGCAGCAGAAAGCCCTCTGGTACTGGTTACTGCTGCTAAATTGAATTTGCACACCAAATTCTTGTGTTCGGACCTGCCAGATGCATGGAAGTGGAAGGGTCTGGATAAACATGAAAGCACTCGGGGATGGTTCAGTGTTAGTGCCAGCGACGGAGATGGAGACTCTGGGCAGGGATGGACCCTCTCTCTCTCTCCCTCTCCCTCTCTCCCTCTCCCTCTCCCTCTCCCTCTCCCTCCCTCTCCCTCTCCCTCTCCCTCTCCCTCTCCCTCTCCCTCTCCCTCTCCCTCTCCCTCTCCCTCTCCCTCTCCCTCTCCCTCTCTCTCTCTCCCTCCCTCCCTCCCTCCCTCCCTCCCTCCCTCCCTCCCTCCCTCCCTCCCTCCCTCCCTCCCTCCCTCCCTCCCTCCCTCCCTCCCTCCCTCCCTCCCTCTCCCTCTCCCTCTCCCTCTCCCTCTCCCTCTCCCTCTCCCTCTCTCTCTCTCTCTCTCTCTCTCGCTAGCATTAAAACATACTGCCCCTGTGTAGCTCGAAGTGCAGGAACCTCACATTATTGTGCCTCAAGCAATCCTTAAAGAAAATGATCATTTCTAAATATGTTTTTAGATTGATCGTTCTGAGGTACAAAAGCTAAACTGCCATTTCCAGTTGTTGAAAAATGTGAACCTCAACTGTTTGGTCAGAAACTGTTTTGTTCCCCCCGATGCTGCGAGCCCAGATGGATCCTAGCCTGGTGATGTCACGCAGCAGGGCTGTATCTGGACAGGCACGGTTGAAAGTAGTGTTGGTTGGAAGCTTCCAGCAAAGATGGAAGCTTGGTTGACATGAACATTTGTCCACGAGGAAATGGGCTGAGCTTTAATGCTGTTAACCCAAGCATGCTCGGAATGCACCAAGACAATTAGCCTTTATCGTATTACTCTCACTTGTGCTCTCCAACATTATCAACACACGCTTGTGACCCCCCCCCCCCCACACACACACACACACTCAGCCCTGACAAAGCTTTTGTGTTCCACAAACTGTTCCCTGGGAGGGTTGGAAACCTCCTCGACACTCCTCCATTCCCCATTGAGAACACATCCTCTACAGACAGGTACTGACATGGGGAAGAGATTACATGTTGAATTACAGTAGATTGAGGTGTTGTTCCTGGAACTCAGTCCATTAGACCAGCTCTGAGTTGAGGAGGGAGCCAAGGCCAGATGCAAGGACACTTGCTCAGGGATGTTTTTGTGACTTGCTTTGAACATTGTACAAATATAGAAATAGTCCAGAACAGCCAAATCGCTTCACCGTTCGGGAGTCATTTAGTTCAATCCTCCACTTCCAAATCCATTAGCACCTCTGGTTACATCTCTGCCTGTCTTCCAAGAGGTTTTAGAGGGTGTGTGATATTTTCACACCGTGGCTACCCAACATTTGACCTGTGGTTGTCCCATTTGGAAGAGCCCACCTGCCCTGCTGAGGATAAAGCGTCCCTGTGTTTTTCAGAAGGCCTTGAACACCTGCCAGGAAACACGGCGATGCAGAGTTCCTGCTCGCTGGGCCCTTTGTAACATTGAAGAAATAGCTGCTTAACATACGTCAGAATGCCAGCTATTCCTGTGTGGGTGGACAGCCTGCTCAGTCTGCCTGCTACGAGAGAGGGACTAACCTCCGCGCTGTGGGGGAGGAGGGGGGGGCCACAGATTTGCAAGTTAATAAAGCTAAATGTCATCCATTTTTGGGATTCTTACACACTAAATAATTGCGTAATAAACATGTCCTCTTGGCTGTCTGTTTGTAGAGCTGCGTGACCTTTGTCCTGAGGTGAATGGGCACAGACCTTTTAGGGTCATTTACCACATTTTCCGGAGAAGCCTTTTTGTCTTTTCTACATTAACTCCCTTCCAGCGGTGCTAATATTCCATAGAAGTAACCTTTAAGCTTTACACCCCCCCCCCCCCATATGATTGACTACTTACAGCGAACAGACCGACCTTTGCAATTAACCTCTAATATTAGCTATATTGATCTTTGGCCTTTATTACCATTTCCAAGTGTTAATGAATCGTTGACCTCTTTTTCGCCCCAACACTTACCTATACCATGTTTGACATTCCTCAAAGTGAGAAGTGTGTGTGTGTGTGTGTGTGTGTGTGTGTTTGTGGGGGGGGAAACCAGAAGGTGTTGGAAGGGTTATTGATTGCAGGTGGACTAGCTGTCAGCAGCATTAGCTTGAGGGTGGAGGGGGAAGGAGGGTGGAGGGGATGAGGTGGACCAGACCCAAGGAGGGAGCAGGGAACTGGGGTTGAGACTCTCCCGTGGCCCCTGGTGGAGGGTGGAGGCATGGAGGGGGGAGGCATGGAGGGGGGAGGCATGGAGGGGGGAGGCATGGAGGGGGAAGGCATGGAGGGGGGAGGCATGGAGGGGGACGGCATGGAGGGGGGAGGCATGGAGGGGGGAGGCATGGAGGGGGACGGCATGGAGGGGGGAGGCATGGAGGGGGAAGGCATGGAGGGGGGAGGCATGGAGGGGGAAGGCATGGAGGGGGGAGGCATGGAGGGGGGAGGCATGGAGGGGGGAGGCATAGAGGGGGACGGCATAGAGGGGGACGGCATGGAGGGGGGAGGCATGGAGGGGGGAGGCATGGAGGGGGGAGGTCAGGCTGTCACAAAGCAAGAAGATGGTGGGGAGAGGAGGAGAGCTGGAGGGTGGGGATTAGAAGCAGGCAGAGATTCTGTACCCTGTCAAATTCCAGCACCCCTCAAGACTCCAGACGGTGTTTCTCACGCCACATTCCATCTGAGCCGTGCGCCCGGGTCCCTTCAGATACACGAGCGAGGCCTCGTCTGGGGAACATCTACTTGTTGTATCTCCCAGCACCTCGCTGGAAATTGCATCAGCATCTCGTCATGGTCTATCCACAGACTCTGGTAACCGTGGATGTGATTTAGATCAGAACAGAGCACTTCCTGTTTAGGACTACAGAAGCGGTGCTTCCTGTTTAGGACTACAGTAGCGGCGCTGGATTCCGTTAGGGTTAGGTGTTGGCCCCCCAGGAGAGAACTTGTCTCAGATGACCCAAGATGACTCATGCATCCTCCAGCATCCTAATTCCACTGGGCCCCCCCTCACTCCCTGATGGCCCCTGTCCAGGGAGCCTTTTAGATGTGCTGCCGCTAGTCTGGCTAGCTGGGACACAGCCACCCCCCAGTCTGATCACAAGCTAGCCATAGGATGTCACATGTTTCGGAAACATCCTGTTGCTGTTAATCACAGTGACGAGTATTAGGATGCTTTTAGTTACTGAAACAATACAACAATAAATGCAGGTTTTATATACTCTCTTGGATTGGATGTCTTTGCTAAATCTATTTTTTTTTAAATAACTTATATAAATATATCCGGGGAGCTAACTTGTATAACTCAAAACGATATGTATTTGTCATGCTGTCCTCAGTGGTAATATGCAAAGCACATGTCAATAGAGATTTAAGACTAACACAATGGAATGGATTCAAGCAGGACGGGGGAATGCATTTGATTCTAAGCTATTGTGTGTGACTTTCTGGTGGCTGTGCAAAGATCTAGTCTTAGAAATGCGGATCCATGAAGCAAAAAATAAGGGGATAAACTTTAGTTTACTCTCCGCTGTGAGAGATTTGTGGTGTTGGGCTTTTTGTTTGAGAGAACTTTGCATTGTGTTAGCAGAAAGTTATTGTCTTGTTAGACTCGTATAGAAAGTTAAGATAGTTTCAAGTGGGGTAGAGTTATTGGCTGAGGAGGGCTTTGTGGACAGATAGGAATGTGCTCGCTCTAACCTTAACACAGAACAGACTTGAAGAACACAGCAGTCCTGCGTCCAGCTTTAGGGTTCAATTAGTTAGGGATTGGCCTCTCTGTATGGAGGGATGTTTTAAAGGTTAACAGGGCTGATAACCGAGGACTAACTTATCAGCGCTAAAAGAGAGATAGCCTTAGCGCTGACAGGTATGTAAGGACACAAAGAGAGTTTATGATCTGTTTAGCTCCAAAACGTGTACAAATCATAGCAGTTTGACAACCTGAAACAATCATACTGGATTAAAGCTGGAAAATGTCTCCACCACAAACAAAATTGCCTGAACGATTAGACAAGCGAGCTGCCTCATTCAGTAATGATGCTGGTTTGGCACATGGCCAGAGACAGCCCTCTGGTGACAGCATCCTGTCTGGCACATGGCCAGAGACAGCCCTCTGGTGACAGCATCCTGTCTGGCACATGGCCAGAGACAGCCCTCTGGTGACAGCATCCTGTCAGGCACATGGCCAGAGACAGTCCTCTGGTGACAGCATCCTGTCTGGCACATGGCCAGAGACAGCCCTCTGGTGACAGCATCCTGTCTGGCACATGGCCAGAGACAGCCCTCTGGTGACATCATCCTGTCTGGGTGTTGATCATCATCAGCTTCTCTGGAAGCAGTCCATCTCAATGTTCTGTTTGACTTGGTTATGATCTTCCTCTTCCTGTTTGTCCCCTGCAGTCTCTGTGAGTTAGCTTGGAACTCTGGGATAGATAGCAGCATCTTTCAAAGCGCTAATGGGATTAGCGCGGGCGCTAGAAGATCATGAGTTCTAGTGGACTGAAGCTCTAAAATCTCCTTTAAACATAATTCACTTCCCAAGGCTGGTGCAAAGATGACGACCCTTGATGATTATTTGGTCATCTGTTGAAAGTGTTTGACTGGACGCTTGATGTGGGAAGTTTGCAAGTGTCTCATCATGTCATGCGGAAGAGAAAGTTAAGTGTAGTGTGTCGTTTGATCAAAGTTAGGTCAGTTACAAAGGCTCGATTGGTACCCTGCTGTTGCCTCTTAGCCTGGACCCAATGTGATTTGTTCAGCTTTCATGAGAGAACAATATACTGGACAAGACAAGATTTATTTTCATGGTTTTAATCCATGATGTCTGTTGCCTGTACTAACCTCTCTTGCTTCTGTTATTCAATAATTGTATTAAGACGTTTTCCGGTGTGTGTCATGTGCTGAACAAGGTGCACGCACTTTGGATTACAGATAGTTATAACCATATCTGCTGTTCTAACTATATCTGCTGTTGACAGTAGACGCAGGGTAACAGCCTGCTCTGTGTTAGAAGCGTGTATTCTGATCTCCAGTGTTGACCATGCTGTGTTCTCTGTTCCCCAGGTATCCACATCCTGTGTTCCTGCAACCAACTATGAGCTGGTAAGACAAGTGATTTACACACTATCAGATCAAACTGTTTCTGTTCCCTGTTGACTTCCTGAACACAACAGTCCTTTCTGTGGATGGTCAGGAAGGCTGTTCCCATGCAGCGTGCTTTTGCCCTGTAGAACAACATGAAGCCATGCTGGGGAATTCTCATGGTTATCCAGTGATTGTGCGATGGTAATAAAAACAACATCAGGGCTCGGCATTCCCTTTTTTGGTCTTGGTTTGAGGTTCTCTGCTGACCTGATGATTGGCTCCCTGGCTTAGTTCTACTGTGTATAAATGGACTTGAATCTTTGGCAAGCAAGAACAGGCTTGTGTGTCCTTTCTCTTTACCGCTCCACACAACGTCAAAGTCTCACTGTATACAGAGCACAGCACTGTCACAGAGTACAGTACTGTCACATAGTACAGCACTGTCACAGAGTACAGCACTGTCACAGAGCACAGCACCGTCACTGAGCACAGCACTGTCACAGAGCACAGCACTGTCACAGAGCACAGCACTGTCACAGAGCACAGTACTGTCACAGAGCACAGTACTGTACACCAGGTATAGCACTGTTCAGGCTGCAGCTTCACACACGGAGCTCCCAATGGCGTGCAGAGTCGCTGTGTATCGCGCTGGTGGGAAACCAGGTGGTTAGTGACCAGGTGGTTAGTGAGACCAGTAGAAAGAGCCACACGCCAACGCGCAATGTTGTGACAATAGAGGCTTTATGGAGGCTGTATCAAGCTGTTGCATGAAAGGATGTGTAGTTTGTGTTGTGTGTGCTGTGTGTGTGTGTTAGTACTGTCCCATTGGTGCCCCAATAATCTCTTGGCTCCAGGTTGAGGAAGGTAACTCATGCAATTCCCTCCCAGGCTGTTTTCCCTCCCTCCCTCCTCGCCCAGCACTGCGAACCCTAGAGGCGTGTATTACAGCATTAATGCTGAGGATTGGCCACTTAAACGAGATGAGCTAAGATGTAAAACACACATGGCACTTTACGAGCGAAGAGAGGCTGAGCTCAGGAGGAGCGGGAACTCCTGTGAAGACACGAGGGAGAAGGCTGTGTGTCCACCCAGTGTGTCCACCCAGTGTGCCCACCCAGTGTGTCCACCCAGGCTGTGTGTCCACCCAGTGTGTCCACCCAGTGGGTCCACCCAGTGTGTCCACCCAGTGTGTCCACCCAGTGTGTCCACCCAGTGTGTCCACCCAGTGTGTCCACCCAGTGTGTCCACCCAGTGTGCCCACCCAGTGTGCCCACCCAGTGTGCCCACCCAGTGTGTCCACCCAGTGTGTCCACCCAGTGTGCCCACCCAGTGTGTCCACCCAGTGTGTCCACCCAGTGTGCCCACCCAGTGTGTCCACCCAGTGGGTCCACCCAGTGTGTCCACCCAGGCTGTGTGTCCACCCAGTGTGTCCACCCAGTGTGTCCACCCAGTGGGTCCACCCAGTGTGTCCACCCAGTGGGTCCACCCAGTGGGTCCACCCAGTGTGTCCACCCAGTGTGTCCACCCAGTGGGTCCACCCAGTGTGTCCACCCAGTGGGTCCACCCAGTGTGTCCACCCAGTGGGTCCACCCAGTGTGTCCACCCAGGCTGTGTGTCCACCCAGTGGGTCCACCCAGTGTGTCCACCCAGTGGGTCCACCCAGTGGGTCCACCCAGTGTGTCCACCCAGTGGGTCCACCCAGTGTGTCCACCCAGTGGGTCCACCCAGTGTGTCCACCCAGTGGGTCCACCCAGTGTGTCCACCCAGTGTGTCCACCCAGTGGGTCCACCCAGGCTGTGTGTGTCTGTGTTGGGGAAACTGGGAGGAGATGTTAGCTCCACACCTGCACAGCCCCACCACTAGCTGTTTCACCAGGCGTGCGTGTGGTTGTGCCTCTCTTAAACAATTGCCATAGAAGACACACAAGATCATGTACATTTGTGATTTCAAGTACTGTACAGTAACAAGTCCGGGCATGTGTGTGCATGTGTGTGTGTGGCCATGTGAGAGGGACGAGGTGGGCATTGGGGGTGTTGCTAATGATTGATTCCCCCAGCAGAGTTGAACTATCCCCTCTCCTCTGCACCTAGGGCGACTGACATCACAAAGTCACACTCAGCCGTTACCATGGATACGCTGCTTTATCTCCTGACACGGGCTACAAGTTCACCTAGTTACTGATTGGCTGTCTTCAAACTCGACCAATCAGAATGTACCACTGACACACAGACAGACAGACAGACATGCAGGCTGGCAGACATGCAGACAGGCAGGCAGGCAGGCAGGCAGGCAGGCAGGCAGGCAGGCAGGCAGGCAGGCAGGCAGGCAGGCAGGCAGGCAGGCAGGCAGGCAGGCAGGCAGGCAGGCAGGCAGGCAGGCCGGCTTACCTGACAGAATGGTTCATAACTTGGAGACAGACATCCATTTATTGTATTTGAGCTCATTTAGCTGTAAGCCAAATCCTAACGGCACATTGGTGTGCAGTTCAGTGTGTGTGTGACCGAGCCTGTTGGCCGGGCGATGACAGTTGGTAGTAACATCCAGTCATGGAGTGATATCTAAGAGTGATATCTCCCCAGGAGGTCCGCTGAAGGCTTGCTGTGGAGCACTCTGGGATGCATTCCTCTGGCATGTCCTCATGTCAGCTCCTGGTCTGCCAGGAACCACTGGCCTTACCCAGAGGAGCCAGGGAGGAGGGGGAGGAGGGGGAGAGGGGGGAGGAGGGGGGAGGAGGAGGGGGGAGGGGGGAGGCAGAAAGAGAAAGGACTATTATGGGTTGATAGGCTCATGATGTGGTAGGAATCCAATCACGCAGACAGACACCCAAACACACGCACACACTCACCCACACACGCTCCCAGAAGCACACACTTACTGACACACATACACCACACACCCACACACATTCCCCACAAGCACACCCTTTAATCATACACCTGGGACACTAATTCACCAGCATCCATTCAATACCTCGTGACTCCTGGATCAGACAGCTCACCAGAGACAGAACACACACGGCTTCTGTGAGGCTGTGGCTCCACTGCAGTTCTGTCTGATGACTTGAACTACGAGAGAAAGATGGGCAAGATCTCTTCAATTAGCCTGATGTTTATAGCTGCACATACTTGGCTGATGTGGCCTATTATGTTCTGTATACAAGCGCTATCGCATGATAAGTGATGTCTATCTCTGTGGCATGTGTGTGTGTGTGGGGGGGGCAGGTAGAGCTGGCTGTGTGTGTGTGTATGGGGAGGGCAGGGAGGGCTGGCTGTGTGTGTGTGTGTGTGTATGGGGAGGGCAGGGAGGGCTGGCTGGGTGGGTGTTTACCCCTGCTGAACGACAGCTGGCGGTTTGTAAGACAGACAGGTTTGTAGATCTGCAGAGTGCATGTGCGTAATATAAAACACACGCAAGATGAAAGCTTTCAGTGCGATTGATGGTGCTGTTGTGCTGCTGTCAGTTTAAAAGAAGAACTGCATGAAAGATGTTGTTTGAGAGGGTCTCAACAGAAACTTCCTCTCTCTGGGGGAGAGTCTGCTGATGAACTACAGTCCTGTAGTTACAACTACAGGTACAACTATTGTGCTATGGATATTTAGATTCCCAGTTCAATAGAAGGTTGGTCTGCTGTTGGCATTTCCTCAGAGAGCACAGTGCGGCACCCAGAACATTCTTCATATTTCCTGGTTTTGGCAGCGTCGTGCGAGCTAGGTCACAGTTGGCAGGAGGACAATGTTACCCCTTGTTTTACCTCTCTGGTGATCTTAATGAGCTGTCTTATTAATCATGTATCGTCATCACCTGTGAATGCTGAGGCTGTATTTTGCCTTAATAGGACATGTATGCGAGAGAGAGAGACAGAGAGAGAGACAGAGAGAGAGAGAGAGAGAGAGTAGGAGAGGGAGAGGGGGATATTGTGTGTTTGAGAGAGACAGGAGAGAGGACATTCCACACAAGTGAGATTGAGCAGACTAACATTCCCCTCCCTCTTCTCACAGTTGTTTATAGTCACTCATCCCCAAGAGTCCCTAGCAGGCTGGAACAGCCTTGGTTACATAATGTGAGGTAGTGGAGGGGTCTATTTTGGTGTGTGTGTATGTGTGTGGGGGGGGGGGTAACCGGACATAGTCCCTGTGAGAACCGCTGGGTCAAAGGTCACGTAGGGACGCTGGAGGACCCGGGGTCTTCTCATTGCAGGACGCTCACTCCCTCCTCTCAGAATTCCTTCCCTCTGGAATGTTTCCATGGTAACCCCTGGGGACAGGCGGTCCAGGGGCCACACCCCCTCCCACAGCAGTGTTTACATCTCACTGCTGAGCATGCACACACACACATGCCTGGATGAGTTTGTGTGAGGGTGTGTGACTGTGTGTGGGTGTGTGTGGGTGTGGGGGGGTTCTAAAGCTTCTAAAGGTGCATTACTGGAAAGTAAATTGGCTGTGGTTTGAGTAACATGTTTCCACAAGCTGAAGATGTGAGTGTGGAGGTCCTCAGTGCTGTCTGGATGAACACATCATCTGAGGTGTGGAGCTCACCTCAGCATGTTCACAAGGATGGGTTTATTGGTGGACGTCACGGTACGCGTCTGTTGGAGTTTGTTTGTGCACACTTCTCACACCTGTGTGTGTATGTGCGTCTGCTGGCTCTGCACACACTGCTAACTATCTCCCATGGCAGTCCACATCCAAACAAATTCCAGGATCCTTTTGTATATCAAGCGTCACATTCTCCACATTGCCTGGTGATGAAAGCAGTGACTCTTAGACCCTCCTGCAGTTGGCTGTGAGGACGCCCTCAGGGTGAGGCGACCAGAAATGCCTTTTTTGGTCTGTAGACACGGTGGACTCAAGGGGGATTTCTGTTACTGCTAAAAACATCTGTCCGCTCTCTCATAAACAGTTCTGTTTGTCCGTTAACAAACAGTGTTCACTATATTGTAAGTGATAAATGCTTGAAAAGGTGATACACAGGTAATATTTCAGTTTTTTTGGAGCTCAGTTGATATTTTTAAAAGGCAATATTTATGTCTCTGTTACAAGTTGTTTCAAACTTTCCTGGTTTACACCACACTTGCAGTTCTCTTGGCAGCCAAAAGGGGGCGTACACACAGTATACATTAACTCCCTTGTTCCAACCCTCCAAATCTCTCTCTCTCTCAGGTCTTTGTGTCTTTCTGTTCTCTCACTTCCACTTGCAAATAACAAGAACAAGTCAGACAAACAGAGGGCTGTGTGGAGTCCTAGCTGAGCAGGCCAGGCTTCCATGATGGGATCCCTCTGTTCCACCTACCTGCCTGCTTTAAGGAATTTTCATTGGGGCATAAATCTGCAGCCCGGGGCAAGGCATGTGAAAATGCTTTAAAAACGTCGAGGTTTTTAAAAATGTGTTTCATACTCAGCAAATTAGGCTTTCAGAATATGATTTAGGGGTATATAGCCTGCAATTGTGCGTTTACGGAGCCGTTTAACCCCCCCTCTTTCTACATGAAATGGAGTGGTGTGCAGCTTCAAGCGGATCTCAAATGAGTTTGGATGTATCAGCTCAGAGGGAGTATAATCACATAGGAGCCAGTCTAAAACAACACGGGGCTCCTGGATGCACAGGAATGAGCTTTGACTGCACACTTTGTACTGTTCCACTCCAGCCAAGCACGTGGAATACAACCAGAGATGCAAAAGTACACATATTCTTCACTGAAGTTGAAGTACAGATACTCATTTTTAAAAAGATTCTGGTAAAAGTACTGACTACACTTTTTCACTCAAGTTAAAGTAAAGAAGTGTAGGCTATGACAAATACTAAAGTAAAAAGTAGCCATTACTACTACCTGTTGGACCTCACATTATACAATAATACACTATTGATAATAGCATTCGCCTGGAGTACTTATTGACAGACAATATAGAAAATATTTTTTCAACCTGTTCAAACTGTTTATTTTTATACATTTATTTTCACACACACCACACTTTGTTTTTAATTAACTTTTTTACGTTTGTTTTTGTTATTCTAATGTTTTGTCAAACCTTTTTTAGGTAGAGGAGAACAGAGAAGCCTAAAATAGAGTACAGTCAAGTACAGAGTCCTCATGAAGTACTCAATGTGGAAAACGTTTTGAGTGAGAGAGGCAGAGAAGGGAGAGAGAAGGGAGAGAGAAGAGGGAGAGAGAAGGGAGAGGGAGAGGAATGGTAGCACACCCTTAGTCAGAACAGAAACACATGGATTCCTCCAGTGAACAGACAGAGACAGGCTGACCATCTCTGGCTGAGCTGCCTAGCATTGGGATGGGGTTATATTTAGCTGTGTGTCATTTCCAGGGAGCCTCTGTTTGGCTCCATCTGTGGCCGGCCCAGGGAAACTCCCTGTTCTGCACCTTTCTTCTGGGCGCTTCCCCCGGCGGGCTGTAATTTGACTTCTGTGACTCTGTGAAGGGGATGTGCTGGGTGGGAGAGGGTAGAGGGAGAGAGAGGTGGATGATGGTGGGCGGATAGGGAGTTGGGTAGGGGTGACAGAGAGATGGGGTTGCATGCACATACATCTGGTCCGCACACCACGTTCCCCCATACAGAGAAGGCCATGCAATGTTGTTCTACTGAAGCTCCATGCATTCGCTGTGCTTGTTTGTACACCTGCGTCAAATGTTTTGTTTCAACTTTCAACAAGTAGAGACGTTTTATTCATGAGAGATTCTGGGTCTTGTCTTGTGCTGCTGGTGTCCTGTGTAGGATCAGCCTACACTGTGACATTACATCCAACCTTAAGTTTTAAACACACACCCCTCATGCCAGACAACCATTTCTGCTTTCACAACTCTGCCCACAACATAGCATTGCACAATGCTATTACAGTGTTTGTCTGTTTGGGTGAGGGTGTGTGTGTGTCTGCCGAAGCTACACACTTTGGCCTAGTCTCAACTCCAGTGTTTCTGGAATCACAATGCAATGTGTTCTTGTACAATTCCAAGAAATCTCCTCTTTCTCTTCTGGAGGTGCAGTCAGACCCACCAAGAACCAGTTAGTGTTTGGACACACAGTCCGTTCTCTCTCTCTCTCTCTCTCTCTCTCTCTCTCTCTCTCTCTCTCTCTCTCTCTCTCTCTCTCTCTCTCTCTCTCTCTCTCTCTCTCTCTCTCTCTCTCTCTCTCTCTCTCTCTCTCTCTCTCTCTCTCTCTCTCTCTCTCTCTCTCTCTCTCTCTCTCTCTCTCTCTCTCTCTCTCTCTCTCTCTCTCTCTCTCTCTCTCTCTCTCTCTCTCTGTGGTTCAGTCTCTAGTTGTGGAGGTGGCTGCCTCTGCTACAGACTGTCATTTCCCCTCTGGCTTGCAAAAGTAACCTAAATACAACTTTAGAAGCAGCACTAAAGCTACATTTCACAACAGAGCTTGCAGAACACTTCACACTAATTGGACAGGGAGCCGGAGTACTGTAGAAGGGAAGCATGTCATAGTCATGTGTTCACCTGGAGGGCTTTCTTCCTGAGTGTTTGCATCATGGTGTGTGTGTGTGTGTGATTTCGTTCTGAAGCTAGCCAGACACACTAGCGTATGACATCATGGATTCCTCTGGGTCAAGTCAGGCCCCTTATAAATGAACAATGTTATTGGCCCACCTCTCCTTCCCTCCTCTCTCTCCCTTTCCTCTTCCCTCTGTTTCGTCCTTCCTCCTCTCCCTCCCTCCTTTTTTCTCCTCCCGTCTCTTCCTCCCCCCCTCCTCTCGTTCTTGCCTGCTCCCCTCTCTTGCTCCTCCCCCCTCCCCTCTCGTGGCTGTATATGGTGGTGATGGAGTGTGCGGTAGCAGATAGCCTCTCTCTGTCTCCTGGCTAATGGAAGAGAAGTGACATCTGAGTAAATATTGACCTCTGTGATGTTGGAGGTTCCCACACAGCTGAGACGTGTCCAAGCTCATGCTTGGATGATTTCACAACCAACTAATTATAGACATTGATAATCTGCTCTCAGGCATCTACAGTCTCACCTGAGCCAGAGGGTTAAACCATAGCCCTGGACCGAGGTTAGAAAAGATGTGTGCGCTCACCTTCTCTCTCTCTGTCTGTCTCTTGTAGGCACCGGGACACGACATCCCTCTGAAGCATGTAGAGAACACGGTAAGTGTGAAACAATGTGTGGGTGTACAAGAGGATTTAACTCAAGGTTGTTTCAGGCAACCTGGAACTTAGAGCACATTAGAGCTGTTTATTTTAAATTCAGGTTTGGGATGATCTAGATGCTGGCTGTGCACAGTCCTCTGCCCACCCAGGCAGAAAAGGTTCTCAAGTACACTTACAAAGTCCAAGTCCAGACAAACTTCCACTGGGCCTAGACAGCAGGGCGGTCCAGTTCAGTTGAGTCAGAGCTGGAAATAAGACCAGGGTTTTCACATGTCTGTGACGTTGAGATGGAATATTGTGTCGTTTCTGGACGAGCTGGAACGACCTTGACATGTTCTAGTCATGCTGTTCTCCGTCTGTTGGATCGCATGATTACTTCACATTCTACACACACACACACACACACATACACATGTTGACCAACTTGTACTGTATATTTTCATAGTAAAAACAAAATTTGACACACAAATGTGTCATAACAAAGCAAATACACCCACTCCTGCACAGTCAATCATGAACTGGAATTTCAAACACACACACACACCTACATAAATACATACAGACAGCTGCATATGAATGAGTAACTGTAAAGTGATGAAGTGTCCTTTGCTAAGACCACATAGACTCTCAGTCCCTCTTCAACTGAATTCCATAAGAGGGTGCATCACTGACCATACAACCTCTAGGGACACACACACAAACACGAAGGCATAGAACCAACCAACCACACACACACACACACACACTGAATCATAAAACCAACCACAAACACACACACACTAAAGTCAGTCATGTCTTTTACTACTCCAGTAACTGTTACTATTATGGCTTGTATTTTGTGGGTTTCTATGTATCCAGTCGTAAGTGTGTGTTTGTCTAATACGTCTCCCAATGGAAACAAATCCCTCATTGGTCCTGTGTAGTGAGCACAGGCTGACAGTGACACATATCCTGTGGGTTCTGACTGGTTCTTATTTAGAAGAAGCAGTCAGAGAAAGAGAACCGATCCTGTTACACCCTGGGAGCTACGACACAAAGCCAGATACAGCCTGCATCCCAGGAGCTACGACACAACTTCAGGATGACTTGCCATGCTTGTTACGCAGTGTGGTTGTTTACATAGTAAATGTGTTGTGAGGCACGACACACACACACACACATCCCTACACTAACACAAGCCCTCACCCCGCCCCTTAACCCTTCCTCGGCCTCCCCTCTCACTCCATCGTTTCAGGACGATCTACCACAGGAAGTGCTTCAGTGGGATTTTGGCCCACAGTGAGCTATATTAAACCCAGCATGCCAGCGGTTCAAATCCCTGGATCAGCCTGTGAATCCTGGCCATCTGATGACCTCAGGGCTGGGTGAGCATGCTCCATGCACAGTGTGAAGCAGGCTGAGCTTGCTGCTCATCATGGGAGACCTGTCTTGCTTAGGGGGGATGCAATCCATCTTCTGAGGGGGAATGTGTGTTGCGTGTGTGTAGCGTGTGTAGTAAAGGGAGAATGTACCAATGTGCTTGTTTGTGCATGTGTTGGTGTGTGTATTAGACAGAAAGTGAATACAAGAAAGAAAGAAGGCGGTGCTTCACCCTGCTCCATCATAGCAGCTTGTGTCCTGCTCCACCCTGCTCCATCATAGCAGCTTGTGTCCTGCTCCACCCTGCTCCATCATAGCAGCTTGTGTCCTGCTCCACCCTGCTCCATCATAGCAGCTTGTGTCCTGCTCCACCCTGCTCCATCATAGCAGCTTGTGTCCTGCTGCACCCTGCTCCATCATAGGAGCTTGTGTCCTGCTCCACCCTGCTCCATCATAGCAGCTTGTGTCCTGCTGCACCCTGCTCCATCATAGCAGCTTGTGTCCTGCTGCACCCTGCTCCATCATAGCAGCTTGTGTCCTGCTGCACCCTGCTCCATCATAGCAGCTTGTGTCCTGCTGCACCCTGCTCCATCATAGCAGCTTGTGTCCTGCTGCACCCTGCTCCATCATAGCAGCTTGTGTCCTGCTGCACCCTGCTCCACCCTGAAGCTTGGCCAGGAGCCTGGCTGCACGCCTGCACCCACAATAGCAGGGGTGGCGAGGCCAGTGCATTATGGGAAGTGTAGTTCAGGACAGCTTGTTACACAGCCCCCAGGCTGGATCATGTTCGTCAGGACTGCGGTTTCCGTGACGTCTCTCCGGTAACCATGCCTCTCTCTGCCTCCCAGCTCAGAGGAGGGCAGAGTCATGAGACTGCATGTGGCTCTCTGCCCTCACCAACAGTTTCAAGTTTGATTTTTAGTTTTTAATGATTCTCGTATTCCCATATGCTTGTTATTCTGCTGATATAGCTCACTTATCCTTATATAGCTTCAACAAGCGTCTCTGTTTTGACATGGTCACCCTCAGTGTAGTCTGACAGGTATTGAAGACCTTAGATATGGCTACTGTGGACTCACTGTACGACTTGTCACTTTTGAGGCTCTTCTAAACTCTGCAAGTCTGAAAAAGGTGTTGCTCTGCCAAGTGTCATCCTGTCTCAAGCTCTCTCTCTCTCTCACACACACACACACACAGGCACGTATCCCATTCTCCAAGTCTATGCCCACTAAACTGGAAAGCTACTGTAGACTGGGAAGGGTTAAGCAGCGTGTGTCTAAAGAGTCAGATGATGTGTGTGTACGTGTTTGCATGGCCCTTGGGGCGAGAGAGAGCCATCTGAGATCCCCGCAAAGAGAGAGGAAAGAGAGGGAGGGGGGCCTAGATGAATCAGAGGGGGGAAAGATAACGAGATGGAGAGGACAGAGAGGGAGGGCTAGACAGAAGTAGGGAGGACGACAGAATGAGTGCTTGAGGAACGGACGGGGAAGAGAAAGACGGAGGGAGGGAGGGAGGGAGAGGGAGTGAGAGGGAGGGGGTACAGTCCCGAAGGCAGGGAGCAGGCAGGGAACGGGCTGGCTGGACTGGAGTCGTCTCTGGAAGTCGGAGGCATGTGGCACCCCGTAAGACGCTGCGGCCCGAAATAGCGGCAACTTTTTTCGTTTTTCTTTCTTTCTTCTCCTTTTCCTGAAACCGAAACGAGGGCATTTTTTGGAGAGGAATACTCACAGAAACAGAGAGAAGTAGAGAGAGGGAGAGATGAACCGAAGTGGCTCTTTAAGAAGAAGTCTCTCGTCTCTCAGGGGGGCCTGGCGATGGAGCACGGGATACCTGTTCAGGAAGGTAGGAGCGAGGCATGAGGGCTGGGGGGAGGGATGAGGGCTGGGGGGGGGATGAGTGCTGTGATAGGTGTGCTTGGTGACAATGGGTGGCCTGAGAGGGTAACAGAGTTGCTGCTGGGAAACGTTCTGCCTCGTCTTTTGTTGTTTCTCCTTTCCGTTCGTTCTCTCGACAAAAACGAACGACCCCCCTACCCTCCACCCTGCTCTTCTCAGTCCTTCACCCTCCCTCCCTCCCTCCAGCTCTCTGCTGGTTAATTTGTAAGGCCTGCTCGTAAAGCCCTCCACGTCCAGATGTTTTTGATCAAGGACAGGCCTGAGACCCCCCACTCATGCCCCCCCCCCTCCCCCGCCTCCCATCAAACTCCAATCTCCCCACATACCCCTGCCCACTAACCCCTCCCCCCATCCCCTGCCTGGTTCTTAGTCATGGGGAGTCATGATGGGGGTGGGGGGCCTGAGGGTATCCCTGCTTGGATGCTGTCTGGACATTTGTGGTGTTTGTGTGTGAGAGAAACATACCTCACACAATCCTATTATAAACATCCGCTTTGGTAGAATGTTTGAACATAGCTCCGCACAAAACGTGTTTTGTGTGTATTTGCATCATGTATTCTTATCCACTCTGAGAGCTCTCCGTTGAGAGAGGGTTTTATGAACGGGCTGTGAATTGGAATCACAGTGGAGCAGATGTATTTCAGTTGCTGAGAAAACTAAAAGAAAGCCACTCCAACCACATTGAAGGCCCTCTTTTACAATCACAGCTTCATGGCCCAGATTTTGCTAACCCAGATGGTACCCCTGTTTTGTTGGTATATCGTGGCTCCCACACTGCACACATACAGTTTTGAGACTAATTATTGGCAAAACTATTCCTCTGCCATCTTTCAAGCTTCTGTGCAAGCTCTTGTAGTGACTGTACGACCGCGACAGTGTGTTTGTTGTTGGAGGACCTTGTTGTTGTTCTCGGAGAGACGTTCTTTCTCGGAGAGACCGGAGGAAGGTCTGTGGACGTTTTGATGGGACTGAAACTGAGACCCGTTTGAAGAGCCTGAGGCATGAAGGACCCTCCAAGGCGACTCTGCTCGTCTGAAACGGTCGCTGCGACATGTTGAAACGTTTACGGCGAGACGCAGATGTCGCTTACTGAGGAGCTTGGTGTCGCTCCGCTCGGCCTTCGCCACATGTGGGACTTTGTAGAAGTTGTAAAATAAGGAAAAGCCCCATGGGAGACGGATAGGAGTTGTCAAAACAAATTGCCTCTGTAGGGCACTAATGACAGGAGAGGGAGACAGACTTAGAGAGAGACAGGAGGGCGTGTTTCACGTGTGAAAGATGAGGCGTTGTGTGATGCCTGTGCTTGTATTTCAAAGAAAGAAGACTGCAGCGTGGGTACATGAATGTGACGAGGCCAACAGTTGTGTGTCACGGTGTGTGTGTTGTAAAGGACTTGTGAGAGGCCGGGGCATAGTGGTCTTGGCTGTGGTTGTTAGACAGACTGATGTAATGGATGATGATGGATAACAGGTCTTTGGGCTCATGTGACCTCTCCAACACCCCCCACGCATGGGGGGTAATGGACCAGTCCTGGTGACCTGTGATCTCTCGTGGAGCCCATCCAGAGGGAGTGAAGTCAAAGTGGAGCCAGTGGAATTCAAACAAACTCAATCACACTGGATTCCCCTCCCCCAGTGGTGCTCACTGGAGGGGTGCAGGGTATGGCAGGCTCTGGAGAGACTCTTAAAGTACAGCTGTAAAGACTCCATAAGTATAAGCTGTGTTGTCTGTGTGAACACGATTCAGAATAAACGTTTTATAAATAGGCCCGTTTGCTTCAGAGTTCCGGCCATAACCATGTGGTCAAACCAA
The DNA here is from genome assembly GCF_054491055.1 of Hypomesus nipponensis. Taxonomy (NCBI): domain Eukaryota; kingdom Metazoa; phylum Chordata; class Actinopteri; order Osmeriformes; family Osmeridae; genus Hypomesus; species Hypomesus nipponensis. The sequence goes on along the minus strand of NC_140383.1, from coordinate 1,282,191 downwards.
GACAATGAGGGAGAGAGTCACTGAAGAGCTGGGACACATTAGGCCTCTCTGGTAACGTTAATTAAACATCCAGCCATGTCAGTTCCCAGCATACTCGTACTGACAATATCTCTTTCGTATGCTGTGTGACGTACTTGTGATATCTTTTAATTCCTTGTGACAGTTGGACTAACGGGCATGTCGGTGCTTTGGCAAACTTTTAAGACCATGGCTTCTGATAAAATCAATGAGTGACTGATCTCGTCTTCATAACCTAAGGATCTGTCTTGTTTGTTTCAGGGCTCGACAAAGTCCTCCAAAAGCATGGAGTCTCGACGCAGACCATCAAGGTAAGACCTCTCTTCTCTCCTCTCTTTCACCATGTTCTCCTCTGTCGAGGGGTCCAGTCCTTCCCCATCTGCAGGTGGACCTCGTGTCTCCAGTCCAACCCTGGAGAAACACGTCCTCTCTGGGACCCCATAAGTGGTTTGGATTTCTGCCTTGTTTCCGTCCAGTACTGAGTGGAGCAGTGAAGAGATGAAAGTGGGCCTTTATGGCTGGGCTGGGAGCTGGCTTTACTGCCCCGGCCTTCCATAGCTCATCCCCTCACAACAGGGAGCCAGACATCACCAGATCCTTACTGACAACTCAGAAATTGTTCGCATGAAATGAGCCAAGGACTTGTGGTCCGTGTTCATTTATTAGGCCTTGTTGGTGAGGCTCTGTGGACCACTATTGTTGCAGTGAGGGAGTTTTTTCTGAGGTACAAAACTCTTTTGTTTCCTTGCCTGAAGTGTGTTAATGTCACAGGGGGACTAAATCCTTTTATTACATCTTTCCAAAGAGGTTTTGCGGAATTTCAAAAGTAATTGTTACAAGATTCCAATACAATGTATTTCCTTACAATGCAAGGCAAACATTAAGTGTCAGATGTAGATTCAGAACAGTTGCATGATGCAATCATCTGTTAGCTCATTCACATACTGTAACGTTATGATGGTTTGCCATACAATACCATAGGCACATCTTTGACTACTTACAGTAGTTTAATATCACTCTGTAACTGAAGCACCCAATATTCAACGCAATCTCACGGTGTTCGAAACACGGAAAGCAAACAACTATGGGCTGCATAGCGATAACAGATGGATGTATTTCAGATGTGGTTTGTTCAAATGAGAACATCAGGCAGTCAGTGATAGGGGGGGCAATTGAGCGCGAGGAGATAGCTGCTCTCCACTGAAGCTGATCAGCTATCTGTTCATGTGGGATGTCAGTGGAAGCAGGCTGGACGCAGTGCTATTGCTGTATCTGGAGTCTCAAAACATACATCGGTTTGTAGCACTGTAGCATAACTAACATAATTAAAAACCTTGCCAAAAGATATTTGAATATTCAAATCAAATATATGATTTCATACTACATGCATTACATTACATTTATTCATTTAGCAGACGCTTAATGGCGTCTCAGTGGCCTGTCGCTACAGCAGTCAGCTCTTCTAATAATCCTCCACTGTGTTCTCCGCCTCCGGTCCAGCTTTCATGCCCAAGACATGTTGTGCGTCTCTCATAGTCTACCGATCCTGTCTGTAGCTCTTCCCCCAGTTCCATTCGAACTTAACTGTACAACATGTCCACGCAGTAGCTTCAGACCGGACCGATGGATCGTGTCTGCACCCTCAAAGTGCAGCTAACAAACTACCTAGCTCTAACTGCTGAACAGCCTTACAACTAAATCAAGCCCATCATCCCTCCTAATAAACATGAACCCAGCTCAATTTCTGTTAGCAGCTCGGAAAACGGTGAAAAGAAAGGATTGTTTCGCTTTTCAAGTAACTACTACTAGCTATTTACTGCGTCTTGGACTAGCTAGCTAGCTCTATCGCAAATCTGACATGGTCTTAAAACTAGCTGGCTAGCAACATACGTCTTTAACAGTGTATTTAAATATGAATATGTTCATGTAGGGGGCTGTAATTTGGTATAGAGACAATATAAGATGTATCGATATCGGAGAGTTACTTACTTTTTTTGCTGCAGCAAACCGTCTTCTGAAAATTAACGGTAAAAACGTTCTCATCTCGAGGGTGGACGATAATGGAGCCCCGAACGTTGGAGATTTAGAGTGGACGATACAGTAATGGGTCCCCTCACACTAGCTAGCTCGTCTATAGCTCCAATTTCTGTGACTTTTCTGGATGACTAGAACACAGTGGAGCCAACTTCTGTTTTACAATACACTACAGACGTTAATGCTAGCGCTACCGGTACTTATGGTTTTGTAATTAAAGCTAGCTAATTACTACTAAACTGAACCAGATTTGTCAAGTTGTTGCTTGCTCTAAACTAAGACCAAACCCCGGGTTGTTACGACGACGCTGTGACGTTTTAGACTTTGGTCAGCTAGCTAACGTTAGCGGCCACTTTTCGCCACAAAAACTGAATAAAAATGAATTGGTCCACAAAGGAGGACAAAAGGGTCAAAAAGGAGGTCAATCCCATCAACATTTGTAATTTTAATACAAAACCAATACTTCAATACAAGTGCACTGGTTTTCTGCTGTCTTTGGTGAGACAAGTTTAGTTAAAAGATAAATAAGAAAATAAGACAGTACTATTCACCAAACTGTTCGGAGCAAAAAATGATGTTAAAAAAGAGTGCCCGGCCGAATTAGCATTATCCTTGTGCAGTTGCTAGCGCAGGCATGCCGCTCTAAAGCCCTTTTCCCCCGACTACTAATGTCTATATCACTGCAACAGAGCCTACAGAAGGTATGATATTGATCTTTGCTGCACTTAGTGGCAAAGTAGAGTTCTGAACTCCACGTAGGTTTGAAGGAGGTCTTTCTTTTTGGCACTAAAGCCCACGCGAGTGGTAAATTACGACGGTGGGCAGGAAGGGTCAAAACAGAGGACAAAAGGGCGAAAAGGAGGACACGCAACAGCAGTCCGGACAAAAGGCTGGAAAACTGGACTGTCCGGCTGAAATCAGGACGTCTGGTCACCCTACCAAAGTAGCAGGGTTGGACAAGTGGAAATTAAGTGATGTTTGTACAGAGTAGCACAAATCGGATTTGCGGTATATTTATATAATAAAACACGGGTTTGGGCTAGTATTACTTGTGATGAATATGTTTTGGTGAGCAGGGCAATGTTCTAGTGGTGCCAGATGTGGACGTGTTTGCTCTGCAAAGCTGCTGTGTTCCCAGGGACAATCAGACAGGATGAGCAATTTTCTCAGAAAGTATACACAGCATTGACACATGTGGGAAATATTCTCCAGACGTTTGTTCTCCCATAAGCCTGGTGATATGGGGACCAGTCTAGACACCTCTCCCTCTCTCTCTTCCTCTCTCTCCATCTCGTTTAATATCTCTCAAGAATTCTTTCCCATCATTGTCTTAACATCTCCCACTAGGCCGTCTCCAGCTCTTCTCATCTTTTCTTCTCATCCATCTTTAATTCCCTCACTCTGGCCCTCCTTCTACCTCTCCCTCCCTCCTTCTAGCCCTCCCTCCTTCTAGCCCTCTCTCCTTCTAGCCCTCCCTCCTTCTAGCCCTCCCTCCTTCTAGCCCTCCCTCCTTCTAGCTCTCCCTCCCTCCTTCTAGCCCTCCCTCCTTCCAGCCCTCCCTCCCTCCTTCTAGCCCTCCCTCCTTCCAGCCCTCCCTCCCTCCCTCCTTCTAGCCCTCCCTCCTTCTAGCTCTCCCTCCCTCCTTCTAGCCCTCCCTCCTTCCAGCCCTCCCTCCCTCCTTCTAGCCCTCCCTCCTTCTAGCCCTCCCTCCCTCCCTCCTTCTAGCCCTCCCTCCTTCTAGCTCTCCCTCCCTCCTTCTAGCCCTCCCTCCTTCCAGCCCTCCCTCCTTCCAGCCCTCCCTCCTTCTAGCCCTCCCTCCTTCTAGCCCTCCCTCCTTCCAGCCCTCCCTCCCTCCTTCTAGCCCTCCCTCCTTCCAGCCCTCCCTCCCTCCTTCTAGCCCTCCCTCCTTCCAGCCCTCCCTCCCTCCTTCCAGCCCTCCCTCCTTCCAGCCCTCCCTCCTTCCAGCCCTCCCTCCCTCCCTCCCTCCCTCTGTGGTTCTGCTAATCAAGGTCCAGACACACCACAGTGGGTACAGCCTGCGGTTTCTCCCTCCGTTCTGTAGGTGGGGTGTTTGCCGTCTCTCTCCTCTCACCCTCTCTCATTCCTCCAGAATGACCCAAATACTTTGTTTTGGTCTGCGTGGTGCACACTCGTGGAATGCAGGATATTTTCATATCTCGTTTGTTTATCCAGTGAATCAATCACTGTCCACGTTGTTTTCAGTAGGAGCCGGCCCAAGTGAAACATCCAAAATGTGTTTAATGGAGTGATTTAGTGATGCCATGTCCTCTCTATCTCAAAGTTAGAATCGCCGTATTTGGAGTTTTTGGGGGGCAAAAACATTGCTGTTTATAACTGAATGGTATGTTATCATTGGTCAGTTGTTGGGCTGTATTGTTGCAGTTGGGCGTGATGGTAAACCACATCCCTCCCTTCTCAGTCCCAGAGGTCTCCTCTCTCTGCCCTGCCTCTGTGGATCTGTGTGTGTTCATCCCTGCTCCATTCATCTCCTTAACTCACTCTTTCATGAGTTATATTGGACATGGAATATGGAATATGTTGGAATAAACCTTATTAGATATGTTAGAATCTCTCATCTTGTTTTTTTCTCCAAACGTAATCCACACTATAAATGAGTTCCTGACCCTGTGTTCCTCTGTAGGTCTCTGAGTGTCCTGCAGGCCCTGGAGGAGAACTACGAGGTCGACCTGGTATACATCACAGAGAGGATCATCTCCGTCTCCTTCCCCTCGTCCGTGGAGGAGCAGAGCTACGCTGCAAACCTGCGGGAGGTGGCCTCCATGCTTCGCTCCAAACACGGAGACAACTACCTGGTGAGACACGGCAACCTCGCCAGCTTAGCGTGTGTTCTCATGCTCACATGCATGACCCGTAAAGACACACACACACACACACACACACACACTCATGCCTTGCTTGTTTTGTGTCCTCTCCAGCTCTTCAATCTCAGTGAGAAGCGATCTGACATCAGCCAGCTGAACCCAAAAGTAAGTTCTACAGTTTTAAACTTATGTCTGGCCCTCCTCTCTTTTTCTCTCCTCCTCTCCTCCCCTTCCCTTCTCTCTTCTTCTGTCCTCTCCTCATCCTCTCCTCTTGTCGTCTCCACATTTCATCGGCACTATCCCTGTTCTCTCTCCTCTCCCCTCACAGTAACCAGACACTATAAATGAAATACGAGCACAGGACCAGACCGCAGTTTAAACGTCACCTGACCGCTTGTCTTCCTCCCCCTGACCTCTCTCCAGGTGCTGGACTTCGGCTGGCCGGACCACCATGCTCCTGCCCTGGATAAGATCTGCAGCATCTGTAAGGCCATGGACACCTGGCTGAGTGCAGACAGCCACAACGTGGTGGTCATACACAACAAGGTGTGTGACAGCAGCGCCTGGACGTCAGAGCCTCTGACCGATGCAGGGCAGTTGATGTTTTCATTTAGCAGACACTTAAATCCTAAGCATTGCACAGAGGGGGATTTGAACTTGTGATCTCTGAGACTGCTGTCAAATGCTCTACCACTAAGCTGTACCTATTTGGGTAGTATGTCTGGTACCTGGTACCTGTAGCTGTTGTCAATGATTGATCTGTGTGGGTCTCACAGGCTGTGGGGTGGTCTGTCATGCTGCTGTTAAGTGTGTGAGTGGTGCTGTGCTGGGGCACCTGGTTTTAGAGAGGAGGCTGTGTGTGGAAACAGCAGGTGGCGTTCTCCAGCTGTGCTCTCCTCTATACCAACGTGTCTGTCAGGGAGAAATGTGGAGATATGGAGAGAGAGAGAGTGGCTGGGAGAGAGAGAGAGAGAGAGAGAGAGAGAGGGGGGGGAGAGTGGCTGGGAGAGAGAGAGAGAGAGAGAGAGAGAGGGGGAGAGTGGCTGGGGGAGAGAGAGAGAGAGGGGGGAGAGTGGCTGGGGGAGAGAGAGAGAGAGAGGGGGGGGAGAGTGGCTGGGAGAGAGAGAGAGGGGGGGAGAGTGGCTGGGAGAGAGAGAGAGAGAGAGAGAGAGAGAGAGAGAGAGAGAGAGGGGGGGGGGGGGGAGTGGCTGGGAGAGAGAGAGAGAGAGAGAGAGGGGGGAGAGTGGCTGGGGGAGAGAGAGAGAGAGGGGGGAGAGTGGCTGGGGGAGAGAGAGAGAGAGAGAGAGAGAGAAAGAGACAGAGAGAGAGAGAAAGTGGCTGGGAGAGAGAGAGAGAGGGGGGAGAGTGGCTGGGGGAGAGAGAGAGAGAGAGAGAGAGAGAGAGAGAGAGACAGAGACAGAGAGAGAGAGATGGATAAAGACTGTGTCTTTCATAGCTGAAAGTAAACACATGAATATCACATGGGAAAAAGTAAAATGATTTCATCAATACCACAAACTCGTTGAGGTTTCTCAAACGATCTGCAGTAGTTGATTTTACATCTTAAGCTTTAGAAGACATTTTAAGTATCACCCTGCTGACCTGCGCTCATGCAAACACAGGAAACGACCATAAGGAGTTCCCTCCCTCCCTCCTCTCTCTCTTCGTCCAAAAACTTTCCCACCAAGAGGGAGCAAACAGAGCGTTGCTATAGCGACCACAGTTATGATTTGTTCCTGTCGAGTGTCGGGTTGGAGTCATGTTCTCCCAGGGTACTGAGTAGAGGTCATCACATCAGCACAGGCTGCTAAATGGGCCTTTCTGTACAGTACTTACAGTTTAAACCTAAAGCATCAATGTTCCCCGAGGTGCACATGATGTGTTGTTTCATTGTTTGACATCTCCTCAGTAGGGGCTTGGGGACGGGTGCTGTGTACAGGCCTGTGTATCGGACACACTGTGTTGATGGAGGACAGTAACTGAGAGCTGCCTGTTGTCGCCGTCTCTCTCCTCAGGGCAACCGAGGTAGAACCGGAGTGGTGGTGGCCGCGTACATGCACTACAGCAACATATCAGCCAGGTGGGTATAGCACTGTACACACACGCGCTCAGTCCTACGTACTCTTCAGAAGGGAAGGAGAGAGAGAGAGAGGAAGAGAAGCCTGGAGCAGTGATGGTGTGGAGAGTGTTGGGAGTAAAGCATGAGACAGGATTTGAAAAACAAGGACTTGAAAACATGAGGGGGTGTCTTGTTTTATCAGGAAGGGAGGAGGAGGCAAAATATGAGGAAACACATCCCTTGGCAGGGCAGTACACAGAAACACAGACGATAAATCACAAGAGCCATGTTATCAGATGCCAGTCTTTCCTCCTGGTGGGTTAACTGTGCACTGACCGCTTCTGACAACAAACTATACCACAGTGCATTTGCTCCGACCGTGATAAAATCACATGAAAGAAGCTTTGGCTAACTGTTCACTTCCTAGGTAGATCAGAAAGCAGTTAGATGGAATGAGATGGGATGGACAGTTCCAGTTTGAGCCTGATGGTGTGTGTCAAGGTGTGTGTTCTGACCGTGTGTGTGTGTTGCAGTGCTGACCAGGCCCTGGACAGGTTTGCCATGAAGAGGTTTTATGAAGACAAAGTGCTTCCTGTGGGTCAGCCTTCACAGAAAAGGTCAGATTCTCTCCTCCTCCTCCTTCTTCCTGTTTCAGACGTCCTCGTAGCTCTCGGCTTGCCTGACGCTCCTGCCAATGTCTCTGTATGTGTTTGTTTTATTGTATGCTCCCGTTCATACTATACACACTGACATTAAACAGTTTTGTTTCGTTAAAAAAAATACCCCACCTCTACTCTCCTAATCTATTGCACTTCTACTATCTGGAGTTGTTTATAGAGGTCATGAATATGATCTCTTCTTACTGTGTTCTCAATCAAGTAGCTCCCTCTCTCATTTCCTCACTTCACCAAACACAATATGTCTTATAATCCCTGTGTTTAACCCTAATCCATGTGTTTAACCCTAATCCATGTGTTTAACCCTAATCCAGGCATCAGGATGGTGTTGCCTGTCTGCCAGGCTCAGGTGGGTTGTCTTGCCCTGTGTCAGCCCTCTGTGCTGACTGTGTCCTGCTGTGCTCCTCAGGTATGTGCAGTACTTCAGCGGGCTGCTCTCCGGACACATCAAGATCAACAACAAGCCCTTGTTCCTGCATCATGTCATCATGCATGGCATCCCCAACTTTGAGTCTAAAGGAGGTGAGTTTCTCCCTGAGACACGCGCTCATCCACTCATCAGGGTTTAACCCTGAGCCTGTTTGTGTCTTTTCCACAGGCTGTAACCCCTTTCTCAAGATCTACCAGGCCATGCAGCCTGCCTACACATCTGGAATCTAGTAAGTTTGTCCCCCCGTGCACACACTAACACACACAAACACACATACACACATACATGTGTGTGCACACATACACTCACTTCATTGGCAAATCTCCCAAAACAACTCTATTCTTTTCCTCTATAACCCTAACAACACACACACACACACACACACACACACAGCCTTGCCCTCCTGCCAGTGTACATTGTGTGCCTGCCTCACGTTAGTGTGTTTAGCTAGCCTCCCATGCCTCAGTTCTGGTTACCCTGGCATCAGATGTTATGATCGGTAGTCGTGTTATTAGTAACTGGAGAGCCAGTGAAATAGGCAGACAGGCATCTGCATGGATGCCCCGGGCTGTGCTGCTGGACCCCCACATCTTCCCAGGCTGGGGCAGGAAATGATGGATTATACAGCTTTATGCCGTCCTTTGAGCACAGAGGTTGGTAGGAATGCACACTGATGGAGATAGGGATTGGTGGAGGGCATCTAGGATGTAGAATGGTGCTCATGCAGGGCTGATAGGACCCCTTTCTTTCTCTCTCCTTTCTCTTTCCTCTGGCCCTTGTCTCTGTCTCTCTCTCTCTCTCCCTCTCACGTGAGGGCAGTACCAGAGTGCAGTACCAGAGTGCAGTACCAGAGGGCAGTACCAGAGGGCAGTACCAGAGGGCAGTACCAGAGGGCAGTAACAGAGTGCAGTACCAGAGGGCAGTACCAGAGGGCAGTACCAGAGGGCAGTAACAGAGTACAGTACCAGAGGGCAGTAACAGAGTGCAGTACCAGAGGGCAGTACCAGAAGGCAGTACCAGAGGGCAGTACCAGAGGTCGTAGGGTGTATCTGTGGTGCTGTCCTACTTCTCCTCAGCAGAAGGAGACGGCCTGTCAGGCTCTTCTGCAGAGGGCGCCAGGGTGTCTTGGCCAGTTTTGGGGTGCGCTGTATGTCTGTTCATTCATGGACAGGACAACACGGACATGGGTCTGTTGAACCATGTTCTGTGGGAAGTAGTGGAAGCGTGTCAGGTGACCCTCTCTCACATGCAGCGTATTACTGCTCTCCCTTTGATCACCCTCGTCCAGGGAGAGCAGCGGTCAGACAGTAACACCAGGATGACCCTAGTCCTCACAGCAGACCACAGACACATCGCCAGTCAGCTGTCAGAGTGGCTGAGCAGACTCTGTTAACATCCTCTGATCTGTGGCTCAGTGCTCACCAGGGGTGTTGATGCGAGTCATGTGTCTGTGATGCAGGGATGTTGATGCGAGTCATGTGTCTGTGGTGCAGTGAGGTGAATCCCAGTAAACGGCAAGGGGTTTTCCCCTAATGGATGATAATGGCTTCAGAGAGACGTTTGACTGCCACACCTAAGGAACTAGCTAATACTAACCCTAACCCTAACAAACTAGCTAACCCTAAGGAACTAGCTAACCCTAAGGAACTAGCTTATACTAACCCCTAACCCTCGGTTCATACTGTATGACTAGATGTTGTTGGGGCGATTGTGGTGATTGCCCTCCACCCTGACGGCTTGTGTTCCTTCTGGCAGCAACGTGCAGGGAGACAGTCAGACCAGCATCTGCATCACCATCGAGCCAGGGCTCATGCTGAAGGGAGACATCCTGGTGAGTATCCCTCCACCCTCCACCACCCTCCACCACCCTACACCACCCTCCACCTCCCTCCACCACCCTCCACCACCCTCCACCACCCTTCACCTCCCTCCACCACTCTCCACCACCTTCCACCACCCTCCACCTCCCTCCACCTCCCTCCACCACCCTCCACCACCCTCCACCACCCTCCACCTCCCTCCACCACCCTCCACCACCCTTCACTTCCCTCCACCACCCTCCACCACCCTCCACCACCTTCCACCACCCTCCACCACCCTTCACCTCCCTCCACCACCCTCCACCACCTTCCACCACCCTCCACTACCCTTCACCTCCCTCCACCACCTTCCACCACCCTCCACCACCCTACACCTCCCTACACCACCCTACACCTCTTTACACCACCCTAAACCACCCTCCACCACCCTACATCTCCCTCCACCACCCTCCACCTCCCTCCACCACCCTCCACCACCCTCCACCACCCTCCACCACCTTCCACCACCCTCCACTACCCTTCACCTCCCTCCACCACCTTCCACCACCCTCCACCACCCTACACCTCCCTACACCACCCTACACCTCTTTACACCACCCTAAACCACCCTCCACCACCCTACACCTCCCTCCACCACCCTCCACCACCCTCCACCACCCTCCACCTCCCTGGAGGTGAGGCTGGCTGCAGTCTCGTGCGTGATGCTGGAGAGTCCTGATGGATCCACCTCCTTTGTTTGGGCTTTTAACATGTTTGTCCCATAATATTTAATAGCTGCCATTCATAAAAGATACTGAGCCGTAACTATTGGTAGGGAAGGATGGTTGGCCTGTGACCGAGCTCAGTCTAATGGCCTCATCAGCACACAGAGTGCCAGCTGTAACACATCCTGTCCACATGAGCATCGGGTGGACTTCCTTTCCGAGAGAAGGCTGGAATGATGATCTGTAATTAAACTGCTTTCAGAAGTACCTGGGTGGAGCCCCAGTCTAGCTCATATCATCAGCGTCAAACAGCCATCCAAGCTGACTCTATAGACACGCAGTGCTTTCTCTAGGAAGCCTTTTTGACACTGACAAATTCGAACATCTCCCTAAAATATGGCCATTGGTGATCAGAATGTTTGGAATAAATATTTTTGAACTTTTCAAAAAAAAATCCTAACCTTTGTAAAAGAAAATCCAACATCTACAATTGTTACCCCAATTAGTTTTTCAAACCTTACAAAATGTTTTTTTGGAAACGAAAACGACGTACCCCTGAAAGTACCGGGGATGAAGCTGTAGTCTGATTGGCTTCAAACCTGAGCTGTGGTTGTGTGTGTGTGTTCTCCCTGCAGCTGAAGTGCTATCACAAGCGCTTCAGAAGCCCCTCCAGAGACGTGGTGTTCAGGGTGCAGTTCCACACCTGTGCCGTCCACGACCTGGCCGTCGTGTTTGGGAAAGATGAGCTTGACCAGACCTTCAAGGGTAGGAGGTTCTTCAGACAGCTGTTACAACCCTCTCCTATAAGTGATCACTTCGAAGTTATACTAAGATCAACATCTTTAATCTCTTTGAAACCCCATCATGATAAATACCAGATGATTTTCAGCACCTCTGCATCATTCTCATGTTTCTGTGTTTGTCTCAGATGAACGGTTCCCAGAATATGGAAAAGTGGAGTTTGTGTTTTCCTTCGGGCCGGAGAAAATACACGGTAAGCATCCAGGTATCTACACCACCGCCGCCATCTTGGAAACCCTGTGACCCCCCCGGCAGTGAGGTCGGCTGTCCCTCCCTGACCTCTGACCCCACTGTCTGTGTTTCCCCTCAGGGATGAACCACCTGGAGAACGGCCCCAGTGTCTCTGTAGACTACAATACCCAGGATCCTCTGATTCGTTGGGACTCCTACGACAACATCAACCAGACCTGTGAGGACCCTTTGGATGGTGAGTGGAGGCCTGGCCTTTCATAGGGTGATTGGGGGGTTAGAGGTGAAGGCTATTGGTCAGCTGTTCTCGAGAACTCATTCACGCACACACGCAACACCCGAGTTAGGTTGACCTCACATACCCTCCGAACTTGTAGTTCACAAGGTGTTTAATGACTTGGGTTCTCAACACCCCCACAACCTTCTGGTCCACCTCATTTCAAATGTCCAGGAGCAACAAATGCCACTGTTAGGTTACACACACACACACGCACACACACACTCTTAACAAAGCATTCTTCAAAATCTGGTCCCGCTCAGACCACAGCCACACCGTCCAGTCTGGCTGTTCCTCAGAGGGCACCTGCTGTGGAGAGCTGTGAGCGGACACAGCTCTCATCCAATCAGCTCTGACAGAGTCTGACAGAGCCTTCTCACTCTCATCTCCCCCGTCTCTCTCAACACAGGGGTCAGACGCAGTTCAGAAATCCCCAGAGTTATGTGACTGGGGTTAGGACTGCCAGCATGTTCCAGAGTGTGGTGAACACACACTGTCCTAAGTGTGTGGTGTGTTTCTCTAAGAGAGCCTGCTGCCTTCAGTGTGTGCTGAGCATTGGGCGTGTTCTCAGAAATCTGTCCTTGGAGATAAGACTGGGATCACAGCGGTTTGTTGGTAAACACCACAGCTCTGAACATGGTGAGGGGGTTCAGTTACTGTCAGGTGACCCTGATGCTGGAGTCAACTGGTAATGAGAGCCAGACGTGGTTTCTAGAGTTGAAGACTGATCTGGTTGATCAAGTGTGTGTGTGTGTGTGTATCAGCTGGGTATGTCACCATTGTCATGTTATAATCTCCTAATCCTTGAGCAACTGTGCAAAGAGGAGGCGTTGAGAGTCCACTAATCTTAAACTGTTAAGAAAGCATTAGTGGAGTGATCTTCCAGCGTGATCTTCCAGGACCGAACTGTTCAGCACATCACAACCATATCATTGGGCTTGTATCCTGCTGCTTTATCAGTGCCCAAATAGCACTGATACAGATACCAGAGCTAGATCCTCTATTTGGACATTTTTTCTCCTTGTTGACTGAACAGTTTGAGATATAACGTGTCGTGACCGTCCTTTAGCAGTCAGATCTCCCCAGAGCCAACTGGGTGACCATGATGTAGGTGTGAGGAGAACTGTCAACCACAAATCCCTCGTAAACATGTTTATGGCGGAGAGTAAACAACGTCTGCCTGGTTGCGTTGGTCCGGTTGTGTGTGCGGTGACCAGAGGCACGGCAGGGGACCCAGAGTGTGGAGGGACACGGCTCTGGAGCCTTCCCCAGCCCAGAGACACATTCCTGGGCCAGCCACAAGCCCTGGACACAACATTCCTCATGGAGAAGGATGGTCACACTCTGACCAAACTGACATACAACAGTCTCTAAATGAAAACGGGAGAGAGAGAGAGAGAGAGAGAGCACCCGGAACAACATGGACTGCGTGTGTTTGTGATTGAACACAGTGACTGAAGAAGTCACTTCCCATAACAAGCTCTTGTAAACACGACTAGGAAGAACAGGCCAGGTGAACAACTCCAGACAAACATACCTAGTAGACGTTTGCTCTGTATGAATGTGTGCATCTGTTGAGTGTCCGGGAGGTGAAGTGTTCTGAGTCTGTTTGCCGTTGCTTTTCTTGGAGGGATGGAGGAGCAGAGGATTGTCTTTTATCACTGGCCGTAAACTGTCTGGCCCAGCCCGTCACCTGCTTTAAATAGGGCCTGCGGAAATAGCATGAGGTGTCAACATCTCCAGATCTCTCTTCCAGAAGCTTCTCACTATGTGTGTGTGTTCTCTCCTGACCTTAGAGTGTGTGTGTGTGTGTGTGTGTGTTGACGTAAATACCATTAATTCACTCAAGACACATAATGGTAGATTTGCACGTACACAGATGCATCATCCCCTCTGATGAGGCTCGTCCATGGAACCCTGTCCCTGCCCCTGCCCCTGCCTCTGTCCCTGTCCCTGTCCCTGCCCCTGCCCCTGCCCCTGCCTCTGTCCCTGTCCCTGCCCCTGCCCCTGCCCCTGTCCCTGCCTCTGTCCCTGTCCCTGCCCCTGCCCCTGTCCCTGCCCCTGCCCCTGCCTCTGTCCCTGTCCCTGCCCCTGTCCCTGCCTCTGTCCCTGTCCCTGTCCCTGTCCCTGTCCCTGTCCCTGTCCCTGTCCCTGTCCCTGCCCCTGCCCCTGCCCCTGTCCCTGCCCCTGCCCCTGTCCCTGTCCCTGTCCCTGTCCCTGCCCCTGTCCCTTCCTCTGTCCCTGCCCCTGTCCCTGTCCCTGCCTCTGTCCCTGCCCCTGCCTCTGTCCCTGCCCCTGCCCCTGCCCCTGCCCCTGTCCCTGTCCCTGTCCCTGTCCCTGTCCCTGTCCCTGTCCCTGCCCCTGCCCCTGTCCCTTCCTCTGTCCCTGCCCCTGTCCCTGTCCCTGCCCCTGTCCCTTCCTCTATCCCTGCCCCTGTCCCTGTCCCTGCCCCTGTCCCTGCCCCTGTCCCTGTCCCTGTCCCTGTCCCTGTCCCTGTCCCTGCCCCTGCCCCTGCCCCTGCCCCTGTCCCTGTCCCTGCCCCTGCCCCTGCCCCTGTCCCTGTCCCTTCCTTATTCCCTGCCCCTGTCCCTGTCCCTGCCCCTGTCCCTTCCTCTATCCCTGCCCCTGTCCCTGTCCCTGCCCCTGCCCCTGCCCCTGTCCCTGTCCCTGTCCCTGTCCCTGTCCCTGTCCCTGTCCCTGTCCCTGCCCCTGCCCCTGCCCCTGCCCCTGCCCCTGCCCCTGTCCCTGCCCCTGCCCCTGCCCCTGTCCCTTCCTCTGTCCCTTCCTCTGCCCCTTCCCCTTCCTCTGTCTCTGCCCCTGTCCCTGCCTCTGTCCCTGCCCCTGCCCCTGTCCCTTCCTCTGTCTCTCCCCCTGTCCCTTCCTCTGTCCCTTCCTCTGCCCCTGCCCCTTCCTCTGTCTCTGCCCCTGTCCCTGCCTCTGTCCCTGCCCCTGCCCCTGTCCCTTCCTCTGTCTCTGCCCCTGTCCCTTCCTCTGTCCCTGCCCCTGTCCCTTCCTCTGCCCCTGCCCCTGTCCCTGTCCCTTCCTCTGCCCCTGCCCCTGCCCCTGTTCCTGTCCCTGCCCCTGTCCCTGTCCCTGTCCCTGTCCCTGTCCCTGTCCCTGTCCCTGTCCCTGTCCCTGTCCCTGCCCCTGTCCCTGTCCCTTCCTCTGTCTCTGCCCCTGTCCCTTCCTCTGCCCCTGCCCCTGCCCCTGTCCCTGTCCCTGTCCCTGTCCCTTCCTCTGTCTCTGCCCCTGTCCCTTCCTCTGTCCCTGCCCCTGTCCCTTCCTCTGCCCCTGCCCCTGTCCCTGTCCCTGTCCCTGTCCCTGTCCCTGTCCCTGTCCCTTCCTCTGTCCCTGCCCCTGTCCCTTCCTCTGCCCCTGCCCCTGTCCCTGTCCCTTCCTCTGCCCCTGCCCCTGTCCCTTCCTCTGTCTCTGTCTCTGTCTCTGCCCCTGTCCCTTCCTCTGTCCCTGCCCCTGTCCCTTCCTCTGCCCCTGCCCCTGTCCCTTCCTCTGTCCCTGCCCCTGTCCCTTCCTCTGTCTCTGTCTCTGTCTCTGCCCCTGTCCCTTCCTCTGTCCCTGCCCCTGTCCCTTCCTATGTCCCTGCCCCTGTCCCTTCCCCTGTCCCTGCCCCTGCCCCTGCCCCTGCCCCTGCCCCTGCCCCTGCCCCTGCCCCTGCCCCTGCCCCTGCCCCTGTCCCTTCCTCTGTCCCTGCCCCTGCCTCTGTCCCTTCCAGGAGCCCCTGGTGTCTTGCGCTCATGTCCAGGGTGCTCCTTGCAGACGCTCAGTGTGGTTGTGGGGCTCTGCCTGCCTGGAGCCATTTGGAACGGAGGCCGCTGGGCGTGCGAGCGTTTGCGGTAATGGCAGGAGAGTTCTGGGTTTCCAGGAAACTGGAGTGTTTGCATTTCCACTGTAATCAAGTGTGTTCTCTCCCAGCTCCACACTCGTTAGTCGCTGAGAAGGCAATTATCTCCTCCAGCTGAATGGCTTTCAGAGCAGACGAGAAAGTAGAAGATTTATATCTTTACAAGAGTAGTTGGAGGCGTAATTGTGACGAGTGGATTACTGTCGCAGTTTGGCTTTAGTGAAGTTTGCTATGGGGAGGGTTGTCAGGAGTAGTGTTGAAAGATTTTTCCAGGGGAAAAAAATGGTCATCTATAATGAACTGTGCAGACTTGGTCAGAGTAAAGTCCTCTATCCACTCGTCTCCAACCTTCACTTCTATCAGCAAACAAACATGTGTTTCACCACAGCATGTGTGGCTGTCTGCCCAAAGACCTATCTGTCACAGGAGCCATCCCTGATCCTGTCATCTTGACAACTTCACCAGACAGTCAGATTACTTTCTCTGACCCGGACAATTAGTCTCAGGCCATCAGCTGCTGAATCTGAGGTGAGTTCCCCTGAACCAGCTGAGAAGCTGCAGGGGTCAGAGGTCAGCGGGGTCAACAGGGGTCGTTTAAAGGGTCAGAAGGGTTAGAGCAGTCAGCGTTCCCATTTCTGTCTGGTGCCTGTCCCCAGACATGTTCAGAATAGTTGTTGGGGCGAGGTGTTGGGTGTTACAGGGGTGCAGCTCTGTATGGTGCCCAGATACTAGTCAGATCAAGCCACCTGACCATATAGCACACACACAACCTTTTAGTGGTGAAGACACGTCTAAAGGATCACCAGATGCTCATACACTTTTTCTTCCTTATCAAACATAACTTATGGAGTCTCAAAAACATCTTGCGCAATGTCAAAAGACTATTATCCAGGCTGTCTCTCTGCTCCTACACACACTGCCGACCCTCCCAGTCCACTGTGAAGCTCCTTTGTGCAGTGTTTGACAGGAGGGGGAGTGACCGAGTGTGTGTGCGTGCATGTGTGTGTGTGTGCGTGTGCGCTTCAGAGTGCAGTGGTGTTGTGTGTGTTCCTGGGCTCCGCTCAGACAGACACAGCAGAGTGGCTGGTCAGCAGAGCGTCTGGTGGGAGGTAGAGAGACAGGGAAGAGCTTCAGGAAGAGGTAAAGAGACAGGGAAGAGCTTCTGGAGACAGTGACAAGCCGCTACCAGCTGAGGTGTTCACCAACAAGTGAGTAAGAAACAGGAGCACACTTGATAGAGGCTGAAGTTTACGACTCGGAACTTAACTTGGGACCTCACATGACCACGATCTGAATTAATTATTGACATCGGTTTTCTCATTTGACCAAATCTTACACCTGATTTGTGAGAGTTATTTGTGTGGAGTAGCAGAGAAGGAATCTGATGGTTTGGACTTTTTTGACTTTTAGAGAGAAGGTGAGCTATCCTCACTAACTCGAACTGTAACTAAAATGTTTGCATACCGTTGGTCATGTTTGTGTTGAGACAGTTTTACAGTCCAAGGTTACAATGTCAGCACTACTGTGGCTGTGTCTTAGACAAGCAGCCCTCACATCAGCACGTGTCTGTTTCAGAACTGTGGAGTATGCAACAGTCACACAGGCAGACTGAGCCTTTTTAATTATCTTGCGGTTGTGTGTAGTTGTGGAGTGTGTGTGTGTGTGTACCTGAGAGTTTATGTTTGCACTCCTCTCTCAAAGTTGTGTGTTTCATGTATGTTGCCCATGTTCCCATGGTCCTGTGCATTGACGTTACTCAACTTCCCAGTCTGGAAACTGTTCCGTCACGCAAAGAGCAATTTTCTTCTCTCAAATTGATTACATCCCTTCAGTAGTGTTTTGTAAAGACGCGCTGTGATCCTCCCAGGGCACAGAGGTGAGGTGTCCTTGTTCCTGCCAGGGCACAGAGGTGAGGTGTCTGGGGTCTGTGTTGGAAACACAGTCTGGGCTTTGGGGATTACGTTGCTTTGACTCAACACTCAGAGCAGGACGCTGCAGGATGGTCCTGCTAGGTGTATAGGCATGAGAGATAACAGCCTAGCGTACATGTCTGACTGTTGTCCCTGTTGCAACCCTGCAAGCGGCCTGAGAAGAGGTTCTGGCTGCTTTGGAGCATTGAGACTGTTACAGAACGGAGTTTGATCGTTTTGAACACTCACAGCTTAGGAGGACGCTCCACATATCATCAATATTACAATGTGACATGTAAACATATTTCCTATAGTCCTACTATGTATTGATGGGAAAACTAACTTGATTGACACAGTTTTCGTAATTTCTCAATTACTTTTCTATTGATGAGTTTTTTTGGGCTAATGTGTGCTCAATGTTTTTGACACACACATGCTGGTGTGTGAATGCGTCACATGAACGGCTAGCGTGTGAACACTAATGTGTGTGTAGGACAGGTCTTCAGCCCTCCCTCCTCACAGCTTGCATCCAGCTGTTATCCAGACCATCTCTCACTGTCCCCCTCTCTCTCACTCTCTATCTCGTGCTCTCTCTCTGTCTCTCCCCTCTCAGCTGTTTGGCTCCCGGGCTAACAGTGTTTGTTTTAGGGCTTAACAAGGGCTGGGAAGCAGGCGTAGGAGGAGGAGAGGGGGGCGGGCTGGTGGCTGCCTCTCTTTATGAGACCCTGTCCTCCTGTTTCCTACTATGGCCCCTGTCCGTCCCACTGCATGGGTCAGCTAGCCTGCTGAAGACCCACCCGGCCTGGCAGCATGGGTCAGCTAGCCTGCTGAAGACCCACCTGGCCAGGCAGCATGGGTCAGCTAGCCTGCTGAAGAACCACCCGGCCAGGCAGCATGGGTGGACATGGGGACTGATGTTTACAAGGGAAAACCTTTCGTGTGACTCTGACAGTCATGCACTCACAGAGGGATGTGCACTAACGAGTAGACACACACACACACACACACAGACCCAACGCCAATAAGGACACCCTGGGACCAGAACACCTACATGCTAGTCCAGTAGATGACAAACACCCCGTCACAATGTTGTGCAATACATAACTGTGGCATACAGAGAACTACTCTGTAGAGCTATAGATCTACTCAAAATACTTCTTCTTTCTTTTCTACAGCAGACTGCAGTGTGTACTAAACCTGAGAGTGTGTTGTTTGTGTTTACAGCGAGGGCTGGGAGGCCTGGGGTCTAGACCAGGACAAAAGGAAGTGCTGATTCACTGTCCAGCACCATGGCCTTCTGGGCCCTCTCTCAGCTGCGCCCAATCACGTCCTTTGGAACTGCTTAATCACCGTCCTGTGATGTTGCTGGAGTAATGAGGCTCCGGTCTGGGTCCATTTTTAGACACAAGGGAGGAAATGGGGACATTGTTTGCTTGAGTGATATTGGGATTGTTGTTATTGGGAAGTTGTGTTTTGGTGTGACAGGAGAGTTCTGTACGTGTAGATAATGGATTTCTGGTGGTGGAAAATGTTCGTTTCTGCAAACTCAGTCGGTGTTCATCTCCAACAACATCTCTCTCGTCTGCTAGTTTGAGTACTTTTCCGCAGACAGTTTGGAAAGGCAAAACCTGTTTCAAATGATAGATAAAGAACCAAACTGATTTGTATCCAAAGTCTATAAAGACTAATTGATTTGAAGGGCTGGAGGTCTGTGAGGAGGGTGTGTGAACAGCCTGGTCTTCTGGGGTACCGCGGGAACGAGGATCCAGCCGTGGTCCCTGGGTCGTCTCCAGACCACAGCCAGGCACAGCCAGACGATCACAGCTGCACCTCTCTAGGGCCTCAGCCTGGGCACAGCTCGGAGCAGAGCGGTGCTTGATTGCTTTTCCTGAGCCACTCCATCAGGCTGAAACCCTAGATCTTGTAGATGGACTCTGGGCCTTGACGTGTGTGTGATGCCACGTGTGTGTGTGTGTGTGTGTCTCAGGGCCATCCTCCAAGTGCTAAATGGATGTGCACATGCACATATCACCAGGCTGTTTGTGAGATCTTCAAGATCACTGCTTAACTCTCGTGGTTTTCTTATCATATGTGGACTCCTCCTCCCCAGCCCCTGTCCTGACACAACGTATCATGGATTAAGGTGTGGGAGTTTAGTCTCCATGGAGACTCTCTTTAAGACACTGTAGATGATGGTGTGACAACAGCTATCTGGCCAGGGTGTTTACATATAAAACGATCCAATGGGAATTAGTCAGGCCCTAAAGATCAGCATGGCTATCTGACCTCCATGAAGAGCTGCCCTGTGCTGTGAAGCTCTGCTGATACACGCTCTTCTCTGTGCTGGCTCTTAGACATCTAAAAGCCCTTGATGTATATTTAATGTCCCGCATGTTAAAAGCCTCTATTAGTAGGGCCCTGTACTTAAAGTTCAATAAGTACTTCCAATGAGTGTTATTGGCTGGGAAGGAGCGTGTCGATGAGCTTGCTCAGCAGAGAGCAGAATATTCCTCTCTCTAGAGGAATCCAACCACTCAGCTTTGATAGGATTCCTGGTATTGTCCCCAAATGGAGGGTATCGAGCCATCTATCAATCACTATGTTGCGTCCTTGTCGAAAAAATCATTGTTTTCCTTTCTGTCGCTAGAAAAGCGAGACAGTTCAGTGCTCAAGTCGAGGAAACGAATCCTTCATGTAAGATCGTCAACAAGGTGAAGGAAGTGAGTTCCTGGTTCAGCGTGTCCCTGAGTGTCTGAGGAGAAGCGCTGCCCTGCTGGAGCTCCCACGGCTCCAGACGGCCCTCCAGCCCAAGGCAAGGGTTCAGCCATCAGCCCTAACGAGGAGGCTGCCTGCTGGAGCTGCCCAGGGAGCTGCCTGGTCCTCAACACTCAACCTGTGGTTTTAATAGTCTCCCAGGTCCCAGCTCACTTTCCTTTCTCAGAAACACACACTCCTAGTGGAGGACGGTGTTAGCGGTGTTGGACTCGGTGTGTGTGTGTGTGTGTTGTGGTGGAATGCTTGAAGCGTTGAGTGCATTTACTGTAAACACACTCACCCTCTCACTCGCTCCACCAGTCACCCTCCCCCCCAGCCAGTCACCCCCCCCCCCCCCCTCACCCCCAGCCAGGGTGGCAGGTCTCTCCCCAGGAGCAGGATACCAGAGACGGGTACTTCCTCTATAAAGTATAAATATATGACCTTCGGGGTTAAAGAGTGGCGGGGGAGAGGTCAGAGGTGAGAGAGAGAGAGAGAGAGAGAGAGAGAGAGAGAGAGAGAGAGAGAGAGAGAGAGAGAGAGAGAGAGAGAGAGAGAGAGAGAGAGAGAGAGAGAGAGAGAGAGAGAGAGAGAGAGAGAGAGAGAGAGAGAGAGAGAGAGAGAGAGAGAGAGAGAGAGAGAGAGAGAGAGAGAGAGAGAGAGAGAGAGAGAGAGAGAGAGAGAGAGAGAGAGAGAGAGAGAGAGAGAGAGAGAGAGAGAGAGAGAGAGAGCATCTGGTGGACAGCCTGGCAAAACAACCTCCAGACCTTCCTGTGGTTAGATATGGGATCTACTGAGATGGACTATGTTTTATACTCACATGAGGAAGATGTGGTTAAATGTTATTTTCTGTCTTGTGCGAGGGGTTTAACAGCAGTGGCTTTAGGAACCATCAACAGAATGTGCACATACACACACTCATTCACACTCACACACACACACACACACACACGGAGAATGTGGTGACAAATTGTTTACGACTGACAGGGTAAATACCACAGCCCACTCTCACTCTTACCATGCAGTGAGTTAGGCTGAGAGGAGAGTACAGAGATCCTGCTGATGAGAGAGTGTGTGTCACAGCAGGGGTTCTCCTCCCGCAGACTGCAACAAACACACTAACAGCTGTGAACTATTCACATTGACATGCATGAATACATGACATGCACACACACACACCTATCAACATACATAAACAGACCTGTATTCACACACACAGCATAACTAAACAGTAGCATCTGGAAAGTCGAATGTCGTCAGATACCATAAAAACCTGTGAAGGTGTTGGTTAGTGTTTAGAATTCCATCCTCTTTTAGATCTGGTCTCAGCTGAGACTTTTTTTAACCACGCACACACACACACTCGCGTGCATGCACACACACACACACACATTCAAGTTGAGATGGGTAATCAAGACAGAAATACAGCTGCTGGGATGATGGAGGAGTCTAGAATAGAGATCTTGCTCATAAACATCATTAATAGCATCATGATCTCTCTGTAATAGTTTCCCCTCGCATCCCTCTGGTCCAGCTGGTAAACACCTGATTCTGGCTTGGCTGCGGACTGCAGACAGGGTTGTTTTACCCTGTCTGGTAAACACCTGATTCTGGCTTGGCTGCGGACTGCAGACAGGGTTGTTTTACCCTGTCTGGTAAACACCTGATTCTGGCTTGGCTGCGGACTGCAGACAGGGTTGTTTTACCCTGTCTGGTAAACACCTGATTCTGGCTTGGCTGCGGACTGCAGACAGGGTTGTTTTACCCTGTCTGGTAAACACCTGATTCTGGCTTGGCTGCGGACTGCAGACAGGGT
>NC_140383.1:1010000-1255000 GCF_054491055.1 Hypomesus nipponensis | reverse complement strand
GGATGAGAGGGCTGTGTGGAGGGGGTGTTTCAGGGTGAGAGGGCTGTGTGGAGGTGGTGTTTCAGGATGAGAGGGCTGTGTGGAGGGGGTGTTTCAGGGTGAGAGGGCTGTGTGGAGGTGGTGTTTCAGGATGAGAGGGCTGTGTGGAGGGGGTGTTTCAGGGTGAGAGGGCTGTGTGGAGGTGGTGTTTCAGGGTGAGAGGGCTGTGTGGAGGTGGTGTTTCAGGGTGAGAGGGCTGTGTGGAGGTGGTGTTTCAGGGTGAGAGGGCTGTGTGGAGGTGGTGTTTCAGGATGAGAGGGCTGTGTGGAGGTGGTGTTTCAGGGTGAGAGGGCTGTGTGGAGGTGGTGTTTCAGGGTGAGAGGGCTGTGTGGAGGTGGTGTTTCAGGGTGAGAGGGCTGTGTGGAGGTGGTGTTTCAGGGTGAAAGGGCTGTGTGGAGGTGGTGTTTCAGGGTGAGAGGGCTGTGTGGAGGTGGTGTTTCAGGATGAGAGGGCTGTGTGGAGGTGGTGTTTCAGGATGAGAGGGCTGTGTGGAGGGGGTGTTTCAGGGTGAGAGGGCTGTGTGGAGGTGGTGTTTCAGGATGAGAGGGCTGTGTGGAGGGGGTGTTTCAGGGTGAGAGGGCTGTGTGGAGGTGGTGTTTCAGGGTGAGAGAGCTGTGTGGAGGTGGTGTTTCAGGGTGAGAGGGCTGTGTGGAGGTGGTGTTTCAGGATGAGAGGGCTGTGTGGAGGGGGTGTTTCAGGGTGAGAGGGCTGTGTGGAGGTGGTGTTTCAGGGTGAGAGAGCTGTGTGGAGGTGGTGTTTCAGGGTGAGAGGGCTGTGTGGAGGTGGTGTTTCAGGATGAGAGGGCTGTGTGGAGGTGGTGTTTCAGGGTGAGAGGGCTGTGTGGAGGTGGTGTTTCAGGGTGAGAGGGCTGTTGTTCCGCCTGCTGCTGGTCACATGTCTGCCCTGGCTGTAGGACGGGATTACAAAGCTGCTGAGAGATTCTCTTACAATGTGTGTGTGTGTGTGTGTGTGTGTGTGTGTGTGTGCACCTGTAGGTATTACATTTACATTTATGCATTTAGCAGACGCTTTCATCCAAAGCGACTTCCAGGAGAGAGCTTTACAAAAGAGCATAGGTCGCTGATCATAACAACCAGGTAGTCCCAAACACTGCAAGCAGCCAAAACATAAAGCATACATTGTGAAAAACCAAATAAGTGCCAAAGGGAAGAAACATAAGAGCATGGAGTTAAACAAGTTACAATTAAACAACAAGAAACCCAAAAAGTGCAAGAGTGTACCTGTAGAAGAACAATCAACGGGAAAATATTTCACAGCGAGTACAAAAGTTTAAATCCGTTATAACAAACCAACAAGAGCAACGAGTCTCTCAATAAGAGTTATTGTAAACCTGTGTGTGTGTGTGTGTGTGTGTGTGTGTGTGCCTGTTTGCATGTTATGTGCATGAGCCATTCACTCATAATGTGGTTACTTGACACTGAGAAGTTTATTATTTCATAAACATGATGGCTTTCTTTAGTGTGTCTGGCCTCACTACTTCAGTCTAGCACTGAGACTAAGTTACAGTAACTATTTCTGTTTCTGTCTCAGCTTAAATATTAAACGGATAGAATTTCAACGTATTCATACTTTTTAAAGACTGTTTCATGTGTCGGCAGTTTATTGAACATCTAATGTTCTGGGGCGCAAGTGGCTTACTGGGAAGAGCAAGCTGAGTGTAGCCTCTGGCCGTGCTGCAGTGACCCGGAGGCCCCTCCAGCCCAGCCCTTTTACTGCTTCCCTCTGTTCCTCCCCTGCCTTTCCTGTCTACCGCAAACTGGCACTATCAAAAGTAAAACATAAATAAATAGGAAACTGCTGGGAAAAACAAATGCAGAATTATTAAATCATGTTCTTCCACAAATAGTTAGAGAAAGGAACCGCTGTTGTTTGGTGGATCCTGAGCAGTCTGGGAGCAGGAGCAGTCTGGGAGCAGTCTGGGAGCAGTCTGGGAGCAGTCTGAGAGCAGTCTGAGAGCAGTCTGAGAGCAGGAGCAGTCTGGGAGCAGGAGCAGTCTGAGAGCAGGAGCAGTCTGGGAGCAGTCTGGGAGCAGTCTGAGAGCAGTCTGAGAGCAGGAGCAGTCTGGGAGCAGGAGCAGTCTGGGAGCAGGAGCAGTCTGAGAGCAGGAGCAGTCTGGGAGCAGGAGCAGTCTGGGAGCAGTCTGGGAGCAGTCTGAGAGCAGTCTGAGAGCAGGAGCAGTCTGGGAGCAGGAGCAGTCTGGGAGCAGGAGCAGTCTGGGAGCAGGAGCAGGAGCAGTCTGAGAGCATGAGCAGTCTGAGAGCAGGAGCAGTCTGGGAGCAGTCTGAGAGCAGGAGCAGTCTGGGAGCAGGAGCAATCTGAGAGCAGGAGCAGTTGTAGGGGAAAGCCAGACGGAGAGAAAACTCACTTTTTCCAAGAGAGGCTCTTTTAAAAGAAAAGCTGAACGATGGAGAGATCCCAGGGCTCCGCCCGGCCGACGCCAGCGTCTTGAAACCCCATCTGAGCTGCGAGTCCTGAACCAGTGAGAGGATAAGAGGGCATGGTGTCCTGAGTCCTCAGTCACAGGGTTCTGGATTCATCACAACACAACACCTCAAAATAACCCAGAGTGCTGATGTGTGCAACGTGTTTACTGTTGTGTTTATGGACAAACGAGGGTGGGATGTGGGTTTTATATGGTTGTTTAAAGGTTGAGGAATGGTTCAATGTTGCTTTCTGTGGTATTGGCTCTAGAGACACATACCAATTCAGATTGTTTTGGAGGAAAGACTAGGCCTAACCCTCCACCCCTCAACACCAGACTGCTTCCTGACTAGTCCTTCCATGTTTCTCCAGCCAGAACCCAGGCTGTGCAAACCTCTCCCAAACGCTTTGTTTTACTTTAAGTTGACCATTCATTCCCCCCCCCCCCCCCCCCCCCCCCCCCCACCAGCAGGCACACTACCAGCTGACAGAGCTGAGAAACAGAAAGCAAAGGAAGGAGTCAGATGTAAGGAAAAGGACCAAATGATGTGGTCACGGCAACCATTTGAGACAGGAAGTTGGCTGTAGGGCTGGAGGGGGTCAGGCTCGGGTCGTACCTCACACAGCAGCAGAGCGACAAGTCCAGCCTGTGTCTTGGGAACTCCTGGGCACAGAGCACATCTTCAGAGCTCACAGACAATCTGCAGAATGCCTTCTACAAAACAACGGATGCTGCTCTGAACGTGCACAGAAAGTAGCCAGTGTCTTTCAGGTGATGGGGATCAGTTTGAGGAAAGGCATCAGACATTTTTGAGTTAGTGTTTTTTTTCCACAGTGCATGCCATAGCTCAGTCTCATTTCCTGTCAAGGAGCCTGGTAAAATTGGTTTGGTTTTAAATGCAGCTGTTTTGGCATTGGCCACACACTGAGAAATGACAATCTCACACCCACCTCTTTTTCTCTCTACTTTCTAGCTGTCCTTCTCTGTGTGTTACAGCTCCACTATCTGCTCTGGCATTATCAGCCTGCTTCGCCAAACTGGAAAATCATTCACCCAAACAAATATCCACAAGCGTCCGTTGCCGAAACTGAATGATAAATCACTCAAACCCGACTAATGACATGTTTCTCTCTCTCTGTCTCTCTGTCTCTCTCTCTCCCCTTTCTCTCGCTAGACGTTATCCACACCCAGGGCCCTCTGGACGGAAGTCTGTATGCCAAAGTCCGTAAGAAGGAGTCCATTGACGGGGGGGTAATATCCAACGGCCTCCCTCCCGCGGCCCCAGAAGGCCCCCAGCCCCTGGTCGACCAGGCCCTGTCTGTCAGCAGCGACTCTGGGAACTCCACCGCCTCCATCAAGACCGACCGCACCGATGAGCCCTCCGCCGGCCCGGCCTCTCTGATTCAGCCTCCTCCTCCGTCCTCGGCCCCAGCCCCGGCCCCGGCCCCGGCCTCGCCCATCAGCCCCCAGGAGAAGCAGCAGCTGGAGCAGCTACTGAGCGGTCTGGAGGCGCCCGCACTGCGGCAGGGCTTCCTGTCACCTCCTACAGGGGCAGGAGGGGGAGGGGGGATGATGCACCTGGTCCCAGCGCAGGTCCACGTAAACGGGAGCAGCGGGATGGACCGTGAAACGGACATCCTGGATGACGACCTCCCCTCCGGCAGCCTGGGCACGCCCTCATCCCTGGAGGGCCGAGCGACGCCCGCCGACCTGTATGACCACCCTGAGACCCACATCAACGGGCTGGAGGGCGTAGCCTACCTGGAGAGCAGCCTCCCTGACCCGGCCTCCAAGCCTGCTGTCGCCCCGCAGCAGAGTCTTCCCCCGGGGCCGGGGCCCGCGGGCAGCCTGGGCCCAGGCGCTGGGTATGCGCTGGGCCACAACGGGAGCCTGTATCGCTCGCAGTCCTTCGGCGGGGAGCAGCAGCAGATGCCCAGAGCTCCGGCTCGTACCAGCAGCAGCCGTGATGCCGTGCAGCGAGGGATGAACGTGTGGCAGCACTACGGCGTCCCCGCAGAGCCGCTCACCGACATCACCTTCAGCCCCCCGCCCGGCTCCTCCATGCTCAGCTACCACAGTCTGCCCCACTTTCCCCCCCCCGCCGCCTCCCAGCAGGACATCCAGCAGTCCCTGGAAGCACTCAACCTGCTCATGCAGGACCTGGAGCCTGGCCGCCCGCCATCTCGCTCGGCCCCCAGCGCCTCCCCAGGAGAGGGCCTGGTGGTCACCACCCAGCCCTCCCTCTCCCAGGCTCGCCCCTCCTACCCCGCCCACGCACACAGCCCCGCCCACACATACAGCCCCGCCCACAGCCCCACCCACGCCCACAGCCCCGCCCACAGCCCCGCCCACAGCCCCGCCCACGCACACAGCCCCGCCCACAGCCCCGCACAGCGATCCTCGCCCGTCCAGCCGTCCGTCTCCCCGGCGCAGCCTGGCACGCCGGAGCCCACCCCCGTCCAGGGCCCTCCGGCCCCCTGCCAGCACAGCCTCCCAGCAGAGCCTGTCCACCAGGGGGCCCCGACCAGCCCCAGCCCCACCCAGCCCTGCCCTGCCTCAGGGGGGCAGCTGCAGCTGAAGCCCATCAACAGCTACCCTCCAAGCAGCAGCTACCCTCCAAGCAGCAGCTACCCTCCAAGCAGCAGCTACCCCCCAGCAGAGTTGGAGGAGCCCTGCAGCAGCCCCAGGGCTGCCTCCCCCCCGCCCCGGGAGCCAGGCCAGGAGGAAGGCTTCAGCGTGGAGGGCCTGGTGGCCCAGCGCGTGGCAGGTACCA
This sequence comes from Hypomesus nipponensis, assembly GCF_054491055.1. NCBI lineage: Eukaryota > Metazoa > Chordata > Actinopteri > Osmeriformes > Osmeridae > Hypomesus > Hypomesus nipponensis. Next base: position 1,249,745 of record NC_140383.1, on the reverse strand, counting down.
CTGCTTTCCACACTCTATTCTCTCACCTTTAGATACATTTGTACATGTACATTTTCTCACACGAAGAAACAAAAGGAGACTATGCAAAACTCTGAGGAGCTCCACAGCATATTGAATCATTTCCAGAATCTGCATGGTTTACTTGACAATCTGAACAAGGGTCTCTCGTGGGTAGGCTAAGGACTGTATCAGTCTTAATACAAATGAAACACAGGAGCACCTAGCGACCCCCAGATATCCTTCACTATGCCAGCTAGACTTCCCTGGCTCCCTGTATCCCTTTGAGCTGTTGCTCTGGCACTGACACCAGCCCTGGCAGCTCACAATCAAGCCTGTGTACGCAGTCCTCCGCCCCAGGCTCCCTGCTCTGTGAGGGGCTGGATCTACAGCACACCCTGGCCTTCCAAACACTGCTGCTTGCAAGGACACACCTCCAGTATTGGTACATCTGGTCCAGGGCTTAGGGAACAGAGTTTCAGTCCTGCGGGGCATGTGTTTGACGTAACACAATTTTATTGAGGAAAATGACTGTCCAGAGCCCGTTTGAGGTATGTTAGAAGCCGTGCATGTTTATGAACCCCAGAAAACACAGTCCCATGCTGTAGGAACACGTTTCAACAATGTGTCGAGTCCACCAGTGTCCTTTCATACATAACTGTAAACTCAGACTCCACACCCCCTGTTTTCCCCTGGTCCTGTAATCCAGGTGTCTGTCTAGCTGTAAATAGGGCTCAACAGTGAGACAGGACAGATAAGACCTGCTCTGTAAGCAGTGAGCTTGAGCCAGCCTGTGACAAGCTCTTAAGAAAACACGTCTCTGCTCTCGTCTCCTGGCAGCGCTTCTTCAGCTGCGAAGCCGTCACTCATCAGACACATGCTCAGACATATGCTCACAGGAAGTGCTGTCCCCAGTACAGGAAGTTAGCCGTCCTAACCAAACACACAAGGGGTCCTGCAGAGCAGCCAGGAGGAGAACAAGTCTGTTGTATAAACAGCGTAGAGCAGTGACATGGACATCCATAGGGTGTGGAAGCTTGTTTAATGTGGAGGCCCTGGCTTCCAGTCATGGCCCCATGGTGGAGGAAGCCCTGTGACACACAGGAACTGGAGATATGACACACACTCATTTTATTACTTACAACTTTGCTTGCTGACTACGTGTCATACAAACACTGTTTGACTAAACACAATTCAGTGGGTTGTAACAGTCTTATCATATTGTAAAACAGATACCCTGTTTACTGTATGTACACAGTCAGTCTGTCTTCAGCACTTAGGGATGGTTATGTTCACAGTACAGGTGTTTGCAGTATGATACGGTAGGGAATCACTTGCCATGCTTCTGTTTCTTCACTTTAACCCTTTTCTTTGTTGAAAACCCTCTTCATCATCTTCATCCTCCTCCCCGTCCTGACTCCATCATGCACCTGTCCAGACTACTCTGCCAGAGTCCAGGGCATGGCCTCACCTCAGTCTGAGCCTCACCTCTCCTCCTTATCTGGTTTGTTTCTCCTCCCTCCTCTCCTCCTCTCCCCCTCCTCTCCCCTCCCTCCCTCCTCTCCTCCTGTCCCCTCCCTCCTCTCCTCCTCTCCTCCTTTCCCCTCCCTCCTTTCCTCTGCTTACTCCGACTGAACCTACCCCCTCTCCTCTGGTCGCAGTGCTTGCATGTTGCCTGCATTCCTTCATTGCAACAGAACCTCTTTTTATCTCACTGTCTCTTGCTTGCTGTGTATCTCTGTCTCTCTCTCTCTCTGTGTGAGTCTGTGTGTTGTTGAACTATCATATTCAGCTAACATCTAACTCCTTGTCCTGTGGCCCCCCTTGTCCTGTGGCCCCCCTGGTCCTGTGGCCCCCCTGGTCCTCTGGCACCCCTTGTCCTGTGGCCCCCCTGGTCCTGTGAGCGAGGGACCGTCAGGGTCTGGCTTTGTCTGGCCACAGCTGACCTGCTCTGACAAGGGAAAGCAGCAAACAGGAGTCAGCGACTGAGTCATGATGAAGTTTCACAAGAGCGCGACAAGGGAAGCACAAAGGCAGCTCTGTCTTCAGCCTGAAGACTGCATGTCACAAGATCTGCTCTGCCAAATCTCAGGGAACAACACCAAGGCTAGGATACACTAGCCTCTTTCAAGGCTGCACTCTTCCTCTCTGTTTTAACATTTAGAAGGCAGACAAAGGACACCAGATCCAGGGGAAAGGCCGCCTCTGTTGGAAACATTGTAAAGGCGTCATATCTCCACTGGGAGGCAGAGGCCAGCATGCAGACTGTTTTGTTCATGCAGGAGCAGAGAGAATGTTCCAGAGAGCAAGGCTCTGCCTCCCTGGACAGAGAGCTTGTCCTGGCAGGTTTGGAAGCAGTGACTTGGACTCCCTGTGTCTCACCTGGCTATGTGTGTCATTTGGCCACAGGAAGTGAACTACAGTTGACTCTCAGACCTGTTTTTTCAAACATATTTGGATATATAAGGAAACTAAAGATCATATATTCACAGAGGTTTGGAAATCTCACCCCAGATGATCCCTTTTCTCCGTGCACATCCGTCACCTTTGGAAGGCCAGACGTAAACACACACACACACACAGGAGACTCAGCCAGCACGACCACGCCCCTGGAAACAGGAAACCAGCATGTTTATTTCCTTGGCTCCGCGCTCTCCTATACAATATCAGCCTTTTTAAGCGCTTGAGCAACGTGAGGGAGGAAAAACAAAACAATCCAAAACGACGTCAGTCCTGGGAAGCTCTCTCCCCATCTGGGACACATTACCCGTCGTCAGGGCAACGGGGCCGGTGTTTGACAGCGCTGCGCTGTGGAGCAGTGCATGCTGGGTACATCTGTTTTGCGTGTTTCCAGGCTCAGTGGGGGAAACAGGCTACATGCTGCTCACACGCCAGCCTCGAGACAACGCCCCTTCCACGCAAATCAAACCCAGAGCCCGCACATGTGATGCGTTTGAAGCCACGCCATTGGACGGAGGTCAGGAATGTCAACAGGCAGCATATGAATGACACATGTGCAGGTCTGACTGTCATGGATCGCACTTAATAGGATCTAGTCATGTGGATATGCACTATTCAGCAAAAACAAGTTCCAAACGTTTTATCTCTTTATTAGATCAATTTAATGGCTGATATTCAGGAGAAGATGACTCGCCCTTGATCCTCAATGCTGTCCCTTAAAGTTTTATTAGTTAGTTAAGTGATGCAAATGACCAGCACGTCATTATGCTGTTCTTTGTATGGCCGTCCTCCTCCTTTATTTCAAAATGAACTGTTGTTTGTGTCTGAGGTGCACAGCTGCAGGATCATGCTATTGCTAAGTCACCCCTGTGGAAACACGGCTCGCTGCTTCCCCCCAGGCCTAGGAGAGGTTGAGTGAAGGCCCATAAATATTTGTCACGGTTTCCATAACAGCCTTGCGCTCACATTAGGGTGTGTCTGCATGCTTTTCCATCTTTAGGATGTTCTGCCAGAACTGACTAAGAAGATCCATGAATCAGTTTCAGGGTCAAGTTGGTTGACAATCTCCGTTCTTGCTATCAAGTAGACCCCAGCATGGTGTTGGGCCACTTCTGTCTACTTATTTTGGTCCAGAACTCGATCTTCATTGGGAAAACATGTGACGTGTTCTTTGCCAAGCAAAGGATTCAATATAAACAATTCCATGTGAGTTTGTAGGCCCCTTTAGGTAATTCATACTATAACCTTCATCCCCAGACATGTCCCACTCAAGGTTCCCTCCAAAACAATTGCTTCTTGTGCTTTTTTTGTTACTATTTGTACTGGCAATGTTCTTTATCTTTGTCCAGAGCAAATGCCAAGAATAGCATTTCCCAGTCAGAGCAGCACGTTTGTGTTGGTTAGCTAACCCCAGTACCAGACCCCACCAGGCTGCCACACACTGATCTAACACTCTTACTCTGGCAGCTCTCCCTCTTCATCCTAACCGGCCAACACTGGAAAGAGCTTATCAGCTTCTTTGAGGTCCATCCAAAAACATTAGCTGCTGCAGAATGTTACTGAGATAACTGGGATATAATCGACACTGATGTAGCAGCTAGTTCATAATAAACTACGAGCCTTGTTCCCCAAGCAAAAACTCTAGAGGTTGTTACAAACACTGGCCTGATTGTTGTGAGAAGTTTGGATTGTTCATTTTGCATATTTAAAAGGTCAGTTTTGGAGTCTCTATTAGCTTACTGGGGGACACGTAGGCCCTGAGTAGAGAAAGCTACCAGAAACATTCTGCTCACGCAGTCAGTGACCACTAACACAACTATGTTTATTAACCAGGAATGTGGTATTAATGAGTGCCAAACGCTGTGTGCTCTGCTAGAACGCCATGTGTTAAGTGTTCATCAGCGCATGACACGTGCATCTGTGGCCTTGGTCCTCTGTCTAGAGGCTTTTATAAAGTGTCATTAGAGGTTATGAATGAGAACAGCAGTCGTACAGACAGCACAGGAAGCGGAGGCCTGAGGTCAGAGGTTGCAGGTTCCAGGGTGCTGAATGAGCCCTCCCTCGTCCCCCCAGGTGTCCAGTCCCGAGGGATGGTCCTAGACGGGGCCCCGCTCCCCCGCCGCCCCCCCAGCGAGGGGAACCCTGACGGCCCCGACTCCCAGGACGGCCCGCTGCGATCCCCAGTGCGCTGCGTTTCCCCAGAGTTCGTCAACGCCATCGCGCTGAACCCTGGAGGGCGACCCAAGGAGGTACACTGCTGCTCTGCATGGGCTCCCAGTGCAGGGAGAGCACAGCACAGGCTTCACTACACACGGCACTTTCAGAAAACTGCACAATCTGTCACCCCCACTTATTATTATTGTGGAAAGTATATTTAACTGCCCAACCCACCTACACTCCTGAATTGTATTGATTGTTGTTCCTATGAAGAGAGTGTGTGTGTTTGTGTCTTCCAGAGACACATGCACAGCTACAGAGAAGCCTTCGAGGAGCTGGAGGGGGCTCCAGTCAGCCCCACGCCCTTCGCTGGTGGTGAGGTGTTCCCCCAAACCCCTGCATTCCCCGTCTCGCCTCAAACCCCTTACTTCAACCTGTGTAAGTTCCCCTCCCGCAGACAGAGGGCGCTGGGGGGCTCAAGGCAAGACAGGGAACAAGGAATCAAGGGCTTTCTGTTGTGTAGAAACAGATTAAGCTGTTAAAAATGATCTGTGGTTTGTGGGAATTCACAAACTTAGAACTTCTCCTCTATGTTTGCAGCTGAGAATATTTTATATTTCCAAACAAGATATAACACGTTGTTCTGTGTTTTACATCTGTTAGGGTTAGTTTATGTTAGGTTTGGGCTAGGGTGCTTTTTGTGACGAGACTGATGTTTACGCTTTGACTTGATGATTTGATAAGTGTACTAGAAGATATTAACTCAACAATACAATTTCTCCACCTTATCTTTTCGCAAGATGACAATCTTGGCAAATACTGTCATTGTTGTAAACAAGTGTAATTTATCATAGGTAACTCTTAAGAGCTGGGACATTCTTTAGTACAATGAACTTATAATTAAATACAGTAGGTAAAAGCTATAACTTGTGCACCTGAACTGCCGACAAATCATCAACGTTATTAAAATATGAGAGCGAAAGGACTGTCTCTCCTGACCTCCACCCGTAAATACACAGTTAGTAAAATAAATACACAGCTAATAAACTAAATATACAGCTACTAAACTAAATATATAGCTACTAAACTAAATATACAGCTAGTTAACTAAATATACTGCTAGTAAACTAAATATACAGCTAGTAAACTAAATATACAGCTAGTTAACTAAATATACAGCTAGTAAACTAAATATACAGCTAGTTAACTAAATATACAGCTAGTAAACTAAATATACTGCTAGTAAACTACATTTCCAACATACTGATACAATTCCCCATTCAGATACATGCAGTGTAGGCAGAGGTGAATGAATCTTGGTCTACATGGCCTGGAATTGTTTTAGCATATCAAAATGGCTGAGTCATCATGTTCTGTAGAGACAGAATTCCGCACTGGTTCTGCTCACCTGCACCACCATACACGGCGCACCATGAGAATCCCAGATTCAATCCCAGTTCTCTTATCCAGAGAGACTTACAGTAAGTACAGGGACATTCTCCCGAGGCAAGTGTGTCACCATAGGCAGTATGAACAGCTAATGATGGATCAGTAACTGTTGGATCAGTAACAGTAAGCTGTTTAGGTCCTCATCCGCCACAGTATGCTGAGGATCAGTGTTCCAAGTCGTCAAATGTCCCCAACATGTCCCCAACATGTCCCCAACATGTCCCCATTTCCACCCGCTCCGTCTGAAACGTTCAGGGTCTGTAGTTCACCAGACAAACAGTGGATTGTTACTTTGGTAAGTTGAGGATGCACGTCCCTAGACCCACAGCAGCTGGTTCACCTCTGAGTGCCCCTACCTCTAGTTCCCTCTGCCTATCACAGCCCTGCCCTGCTTTACCCAGCATGCAGCAGGAGAGCAGCACCTGTTTAGACCTTGTTAGCAAACACATAGACTGGAGATACACACATCATATAGCCACCATTTCTGACATGTTTACCTTGACTCAGTCACATGCTGGTAGGCTGCACACAAGCATGAAGACAGAAACGTGTTGATATTCCTTGTCTCGATGGGTGTTGCTCTCCACATGACTCTTGATGTATGCTTAGCAGTGGTTCCTCTCACACTCCCAGCCCCCCCCTAGTGGTTTGGTTGGTGAATTGTGCTCTGTTCATTCAGGAGGCAGTTGAGGTCAAAGCTTATGGTCAGTTAAGACATGAAGTTTAGAAGCTAATCATGTCATGGAGCCAAAGTCAGGACTTGCTCAAACTGTAGTGTTTGTAGTTCTGCAACAGTGATAGTCTGATTGTGGCTGTATGCTGTGAATCATGTCAATGTTGCCACAGTCCTGACATCCGTCCGTCCCCCTCCAGAGCATGTCTCTCACTGACCTGACCCTTGACCGCAGCTGTGCTGTAATGGTGTGTTTGTGTGGATGACATGCACTGCATGAGGCCCGCTACCTGTCTGTCAACTACCTGTCTGTCAGCCTGAGGGTCATGTGATCGACCTCGCTGTCTTGATGGAACACACCTGTGTAGAATGACATACATTCTTGAGAGATTCTGAAGTATTTGACATATTGGAGTTATCAGAAGAAAAAAAATCCCTCAAAAATGTTAACACATACAAATCCTAAATAAAAATAAAATGCAGAAGACACATGTTTGAACATGCATACAGTAGATAACCACGCTCAGGGGTTAGCTGGCCAGAACATCAGTGAGACAGTCCTCGAGGCCACAGTGAGACAGTCCTAGAGGCCACAGTGAGACAGTCCTAGAGGCCACAGTGAGACAGTCCTAGAGGCCACAGTGAGACAGTCCTCGAGGCCACAGTGAGACAGGCCTAGAGGCCACAGTGAGACAGTCCTCGAGGCCACAGTGAGACAGTCCTAGAGGCCACAGTGAGACAGTCCTAGAGGCCACAGTGAGACAGTCCTCGAGGCCACAGTGAGACAGTCCTAGAGGCCACAGTGAGACAGTCCTAGAGGCCACAGTGAGACAGTCCTAGAGGCCACAGTGAGACAGTCCTAGAGACCACAGTGAGACAGTCCTAGAGGCCACAGTGAGACAGTCCTAGAGTCCACAGTGAGACAGTCCTAGAGGCCACAGTGAGACAGTCCTAGAGGCCACAGTGAGACAGTCCCAGAGGCCTGAGTTGTGCCTGTTCCCCCACAGGTCGCTCTCCTCCAGGCCTGGCCAGGACGCCGCTGTCTGCCCTGGGCCTCAAGCCCCACAACCCTGCTGACATCCTGCTGCAACAGACCGGATCAGGTGAGACTCCCTGCAACCCTCTGTTCCTTCTCCTCCTCTAGAACCTCCTAGTGTTCCCTCTCCTCTCCTCCTCTAGAACCTCCTAGTGTTCCCTCTCCTCCACTAGAACCTCGTGTTTTCTCTCCTCCACCCAGCTTGGTTCTACTGGACATCTTTCTAACACAACCTTCTCTTTACATTTGATAGTAAAGCATGTTGTATGGTCAACTGTGTTGGAAATCTGATATGAACGGGTGCTGCTGTAAAAACACAGGTGAGGTCAATGTGTGACCAGGTCGACCCACATTCACTTACCTGAGTCGAGTGATCTGTCGAGTGATCCAAGTAGTTTGAACATGAAACGATCCGGTTTATATTAAGTCCTACCTGTGACCTTGAGTTTTGTAGAACACGTCATGGCCTGAATACCACTTGACATCTCCAATCAGGAGTCTCTGGACAGAACATAGAGTACGTTGTCAACATGAAGAGGATTCATCTTGCATGCTTCAGGATCTTCCTGTTGTATGTTCTGTCTAGATGTTCTGGATAATATGATCCTGTACAGGTATTTGCAGGGTGCACCTCAAGTGTAGGGTTAGGATCAGATTTGTTTTGGGTCTTTGGTATTAAAGCAAACAGCACGAGAATCAGTTTGTACAACTTAAAAGTATTATTTGCAAGTTTTGCACATCGCACATCTTACTTGAAGCCAGAAACACAGATGTGGTAGGATTGCCAAATAGCCCTTCAGTCTATAGAGGCTACTGACTTAGCAGCTAACATTTGTCTCTTTCAGCTAAATATATCTCACTCTGGCAGCAGATCCAAACCACATCTTTATTTTGGTTGTACTAGCTTATACCCCTCCTCTCAGAAACAGTGAACTCATGACTACTTGTAAATTGAGCAGTGTTTTCATCTCATGTGGTTAAAAACTGGATTGGTTTTAGCAACGCTGGAATCCATCTGAAAGTCTGATGTATGGCCCACCTTCACAGGGTCGCATGTTGATGTTGTCTTGAAAGCAGCAGCTTGTTCAGAGTGGCAGGTTGTCACAGTCCACGGCTGCTTCTGAGCCCCTGAAACAGGAGGTCATGAAGGACCTTGTTGAGCCTGTGCTCTGTTTGATCATGTCCTGTGTCCACACTTTGTAGACTGGATGGATGGAGGCATTAGGGTGGTATTTCTGGGTGAGGAGCTAAGCTTTAGGAGGGAAGGTTGACTCTGCAAACATGGACCAGGGCTTCCAGGGGCAAGACAGGACACACACTGTGCAACACACACTGTGCAACACACACTGTGCTACACACTGTGCATCACACACTGTGCAACACACACACAGTACAGCCACATACAGTTAGTGTGTATTCTGATACTACACATCAATGTTTATCCAGGCGTATTTCCCCACATACACACCTCTTCTCCCTTCCCCTCCGTCACCCTTCGTTCTGAACTCTCTGTTTCTCATTGCTTTACGATTCCCTCTCTCTCTGTGCCTCAGATGATGACAGTGTTGAAGCTGGAGAAGGTAAGACCAGCGGGAGCTGCAGAACATCCTGCATCTCCACCTCCCTGTCAACTCCAGTCATTCACAACATTTATTTGTACCTCTCCGAAGCCTACACATCACCTTCTCCACTGTCACCCCTCACACCTTCAAGTGACAACACTCGACACTGCACTTCCCTCTTACTCGTCAACATCATTTCCACAGTATTTATTTATCTGTCTCACATTGCGGTGAAGATACAGTTCCAGGTGATCCTCCTAAAAGCACGAGGGCTGGCTGGGCTATCCGGGCTGGCCGGAGGTCGTGAGGCGTAACAGACCCTCCTCGTGTTAGTCTGTCCTGTAAACATCACGGACAACTGGAGAGAAGCCGTAAAACACATGTCCTGTGTTAAGAGCAGGCCTGTCTCGCTGTGGGGAGCAGGAGGGAGGGAGGGAGGCTGTCAGCTTTATGAGCTGCAGGCGATGTGTCCAGGGGTGCAGGCTCTGGGGATGCTCAGTAATTAGAGAAGAACCTCAGAGCTCTGGTGGGGGGGGGGGGGGTGGTTCCTTGACGGTGTCTCTGCCGTGCGTTTAAACTCCTGGCTGTGAGAGTTGGGTGTTTTGCGAACACAAAGACAAAGAGCTATGTTGGGGAGAGCTGAGGTAACCTTGCAGCTGGTGGTATTTAATTGAGTTCATAAATTATCAACAACCTCTATTATTTCATTCTTTAGAAGGTTTTTGTGTCAAATAAAAACACCTCAGAGTGCTCATGTTCATCTGTTTCATCCATCAGTGCTTTTAAATGTTGCATGTTTTCAGTCTAGTAACCTGTAGGTTTCACACAGACTTAGGCTTTCTGACAGCAGGAGTACATGTCGATCTAAACACAGACCAGACATGTGCAGACCCTTGGGAACATACTACAAGACTGGAAACCAGTCTTCATGTGTTCTGACCTGAACCTGAACCTTTTTAACTGAGTTTATCGAGCAAGTTCATAGTTGTCAGTTGAGCTCATTTGAAGCGTGTGTTGTGTTGTTGCAGAGCCGAGGAGCTACGTGGAGTCTGTGGCCAGATCAGCTGCTGCAGGTGGCGTGGGGCTGGCGTCGCCCCTAGGCCTCGGCCAATCAGGTGACGCTCCAGCTCGCCAGCGCGCCCCCTCCCCCAGCGCCCCCCTTTCCAGCAGTAGCCCCCTCCAGTCCACAGATGGGTGAGTTGACAAGACATTTACATCTGTATATATTCATTTAGTGGACGCTTTTATCGCGATTTCCAAGAGAGAGCTTCACAAAGTGCATAGGTCACTGATAATAACAACAAGATAGCCAAAAAATACGTGCCAAAGGGAAGAACCATAAGAGCATGTACTTAAGCAAGTTACAATTAAACAACATGAATCTCTAAGTGCAAGTGTACCTGTAGAAAAACAAGCAACAATAAAATAAAATAAAAATAATATTAACTAAAATAGAATGTTTCGCAGCGAATAGACACACGTGCTACAAAACTAGGACCCACTGGAGACAACCAGGACACGCATATCCAACTGTTCAATGTTGAAACAGTAAACACTCAATGAATCTCCTCTTTGATCATGTTTTACAGAGACCACACCTTTGCTAACAGTAGCGTGAGCCCCCAGCCCTCAGAGATGCCCTACATCACCCCCAGCCCCTCCCACCCCGGCCCCTCCCACCCCGGCCCCTCCCACCCCGGCCCCTCCCACCCAGGCCCCTCCTACCCAGGCTCCTCCTCACTGGGCCCCAGCAGCTTCCTGGGTGGCTACATCTCCCCGGACCCCAGCCCTCCTCGCTCGGAGCCCACCAGGGTCCCCATGGCGACGGGGTCCCCCTCACCCGGAAGCCCTCAGACGCTCCATCGGACCCCGGCCCCCTGCTCCTCCTACAGCCCCTCACTTCAGAACAGGGCCACCAATCAGGGCAGCCCCGTCACGGCCCGCCAGCCATCCCCAGCCAATGGCTTCGAAGCAGGGCTTGCCAGTAGTCCAGTCCTGGGCCGCCACCCCCTGACCATGTCCCAGGGGACCCAGAGCAGCCCCCTGCTGAGCAGAAGACCGTCCCTGGGGCAGGTGTCCCAGCAGAGCCCCGCCCTCAGCCGCCAGGCCTCCCTGACCCAGCCCCCCCAGAGCAGCCCCGCCCTCAGCCGCCAGCCGTCCGTGTCCCAGGTGTCCCAGCGGAGCCCCAGCCTGGACCGACACCCCCTCCACAGCGGCTACGCCACCCCGGACGAGAGGAACCTGTCCCGGCAGAGCAGCTCCTCAGGGTACCACGGCCCGGGCACGCCCTCCTTCCCCCTCTCCCCCGCAGGGTACCTGGACGGGGGGGCCGCCATGATGGGGGCCTGGCAGGGAGGCCCGAGCACCCAGCCTTACGCCCAGCCTCACGTCCAGCCTCACGCCCAGCCTCACGACCAGCCCCAGCTGCCAGAGAAGACGCGGATGTCGAGCGGGGACAGACCTAACGGGGGCGTCTCATACGGTACCCTGAACGGGAAGCTGTCGTCTGCCGTGTCCAGCGGGGGCAGCCCCCCCAGCCACTTCCACACCCTCCCTGACTTCTCCAAGTTCAACATGGCGGGTGAGGAGACGGAACGAGGGCCTCTTCACCCTGGTCTCACTGTGTTACGTGTTAGTATGCTGCGTGTGCTAGCGTGTCGTGTTGCGTGTGTTTTGTATGAAGGAGATCTAGCTTGTATACATGTAGCTTGACCTGTGGTGCCCTCCTCTGCTCTGTTGAAGATGGGAGCCCAGAGACCAGGCTGAATGTCAAGTTTGTCCAGGACACGTCAAAGTTCTGGTACAAACCAGACATCTCCAGGGAACAGGGTGAGTCTGACTGTTCATGGTGAATACTGTACGTCACACTCATTCCTGCTTTTGTTACGTTGAGGGCAAAAGAACCAATTGCTCCAGATTCACCAGCCTGTGTTTTGAAGGATTCTTTTCAGGATTCTTACAGTTTAAAGCGTTGACTGGAAGGTCCTCTAACGCTCTTTATCATTCCTTTAACATGGCTCTGTGTGCTGACAGTACTGTAGTCTGTAAAGAGGCCACTGCTCAGGCAGTGAGGATCTCTTGGTTCCCAGGCGAGGGAGTCCTGGTTGGGTCCTGTGCTGCTGTGTGCTGTGAGGTCAGGTCTGTTAAGACCATCTGGTTCCTCTCACAGTTCTTATTGGATTAGATCACCTACTCTGGAGATACTGCCCTAAACACAAGCACATGCTCCACTACAGTGACATCACACGCTCTCACACACACACACACACACACACACCCAGATAGAAACATGCTCACACTTACATGCATTGACATGTATGCAGTAGAAACATGCCCATCTATCCACAGTAGACCTGTGATGCTTTACGGAGCACACACACACATACTGTAACACACAAATACATACGGTAACACACACACACATACTGTAACACACAAATACATACGGTAACACACACACACACAAATCTCCCCGGACACACTGAACAGTTCCACACACACACACAGTCAGGCACCATGTGAAATGTGTTAGTGGCTGGTGACCAGAAAACATCTGCATGTGTTTGTCATCTATCTTACTTAGTGTTGAAGTTGTCATGTGTGGACAGGGGGGGCACATAGACAACATGTCAGGGATGCATTACATGTATGTTCCGTGAACAGACCACTGGTCTCACGTCACTGCTCTCCTGGTGAGATACTGAACTCACATTAGTCTTCATCCTTCCTCTCTCACTGTGGCGTCCATCTCTTCTTCTGTTGACCTCTGCTTTCTTCTGTTGTGTGTCCTCTACAGCCATTACCCTGCTGAGGGAGAGGCAGCCTGGGGCGTTCCTCATCCGGGACAGTCACTCCTTCAGGGGGGCCTACGGCCTGGCCATGAAGGTGGCCTCGCCCCCCCCCACCGTCACACACAGCAAGAAAGGTAGTGCTACTAGCAGCCCCCTGCTGGATCCACTGGCAGTTCCCTGCAGGGTCAGGGGCTTCAGCCTGACGTCCAGCTGGATCCAGGCCCTTCACACCCCACATATTCTGCTCCACTTTCTAAACGTCTGACATTCTATACGTTTCGGTTCTGTGTTGTATTCATGTGGGTTCTATATTCTACCTGCAGAGGCTTTGTGTTCTGTTTGTGTGTTTCTTTGGATTGGCCCCTCCGCTACATGAGCACAGTGTAGCTGTGAAGGTGCTGTGCTGCATGAGCACAGTGTAGCTGTGAAGGTGCTGTGCTGCATGAGCACAGTGTAGCTGTGAAGGTGCTGTGCTGCATGAGCACAGTGTAGCTGTGAAGGTGCTGTGCTGCATGAGCACAGTGTAGCTGTGAAGGTGCTGTGAAGGTGCTGTGCTGCATGAGCACAGTGTCGCTGTGAAGGTGCTGTGAAGGTGCTGTGCTGCATGAGCACAGTGTAGCTGTGAAGGTGCTGTGCTGCATGAGCACAGTGTAGCTGTGAAGGTGCTGTGCTGCATGAGCACAGTGTAGCTGTGAAGGTGCTGTGCTGCATGAGCACAGCTGTGAAGGTACATTCCAGCACCCAGACAGTGTCTCTGAGGTCGTGGTCTGAGGGATGTCAGGCCTAGTTATGTCAGGCCCGAGATGGTGATGACAAGAATGGTTTGTGTTGAAGTCCTTGGAAGGTGCAGTTACATTTACGGCAACGAGGCGATGTGGTTTTACATAGCCTGTGTACTTGGCGTGAATTCACTCAGTCGTGAATTGTGAAGGTTGGATGTTCCATACCATGTTGAATGCATTCCTGTGCATTCCTGTGCCTTGTGGTTTACAACACACACACACCATCTCCATTTCCATCTTGACTGTCAGGCGGCAGTGTTGGTGATGAAGGACTGGAAGAGTGTGAGGGTGGTGGAGGTCAAGGTGGTGGAGGTCAGGGTGGTGGAGGTCAGGATGGTGGAGGTCAGAGTGGTGGAGGTCAGGGTGGTGGAGGTCAGGGTGGTGGAGGTCAGGGTGGTGGAGTGTGAGGGTAGTGGAGGTCAGGGTGGTGGAGGTCAGGGTGGTGGAGGTCAGGGTGGTGGAGGTCAGGGTGGTGGAGGTCAGAGTGGTGGAGGTCAGGGTGGTGGAGGTCAGGGTGGTGGAGGTCAGGGTGGTGGAGGTCAGGGTGGTGGAGTGTGAGGGTGGTGGAGGTCAGGGTGGTGGAGGTCAGGGTGGTGGAGGTCAGGGTGGTGGAGGTCAGGGTGGTGGAGTGTGAGGGTGGTGGAGGTCAGGGTGGTGGAGGTCAGGGTAGTGGAGGTCAGGGTGGTGGAGGTCAGGGTGGTGGAGGTCAGGGTGGTGGAGGTCAGGGTGGTGGAGTGTGAGGGTGGTGGAGGTCAGGGTGGTGGAGGTCAGGGTAGTGGAGGTCAGGGTGGTGGAGGTCAGGGTGGTGGAGGTCAGGGTGGTGGAGGTCAGGGTGGTGGAGGTCAGGGTGGTGGAGGTCAGGGTGGTGGAGGTCAGGGTGGTGGAGTGTGAGGGGGGGCCTGCTTGGCACATCCCTTGCGTGTATTAAGGTCCTGAGCGGAGCTAAGTGCATCATACGGCGTGCTGAAAGCACCATCATTACTGCTGATTCTCCTGGCCCTCGGCGCCAGCAGAGGTTGGCTACGTAGAGGAACATTCAGTTCTTGATGCACAACGATGAAAACAAATACCTGGGGTTTTCCTCCTGTCATCGAAGTATGAGGTAGAACCAGTGTTCCTAGCACAGGGGGAGTCTTTAGCACAGCAGAATGCTGTCTCAGGAGTTGGCCTATCAGAAGCTTGGAAGTAGATCAGCAGGATTGCATGTCACGCTAATCCAGTTGAGCTATCTGACTCCATTCCCTCACACCTCTCAAGCTGCTGGAAAACAAACATGTATTTACTTGATTTATTTCAGGCCTGCGCTCTGAGACCTTTAAGCTTCTTAGGGCTGGTGGCTAGCTCAGTGGTGTGACTGGAGACCTACAGAGCACTGCTGCCCAGATCCCTTGTGCTTCAGGTTGGATAAAAGGGTCTGCCAAATGAAGGCATTTACATCAGAATTATCATAACACATATTGTTGACTGTCAGCAGCTTGAATTGATATTGTACTGAATTACAACTCAAACTGTGCATGAGAATCTAGCCCAGGACCTGGTACTATTCTCCAGATAAAGATTGAGGTTGTTTGAGAGGACAACCTAACTATCATCATAGTTTCCCCTGTTCTGCTTATCCTCCATGTTTGGGCTGTTGTTGGGTGGGGAGGAAGAACAGGCGAGGGGAATCTTTGTAATATCTGGCGTACAACTGATTGGTAATGTTTGTGGTCTCCTGTCTGCTTGTTTGTTTCCATGGTGCCCGGGTAGCTGGTGACATCACTAACGAGCTAGTGAGACACTTCCTGATTGAGACCAGTCCCAAGGGGGTGAAGCTGAAGGGCTGTCCCAACGAACCCTACTTTGGTGAGTCACCCTCTCTCTCTGTCTCTCTCTCCCCCCTCTCTTTCTGTCTGTCTGCTCTCTCTCTCTCTCTGCGCACTCTCCCCCCTCTCTCTGTCCCTCTCTCTCTGTCTCTCTCTCACTGCTCTCTCTCTCTCACACACACACACACTTACGTATATACAGAAAGCAGCAGCCGCGCGTCTCCCTCATGTGCATGAAAACATAACAACAGACCCTCACACAGTAGGTTTTTCCATAGAATGCATGTCAGTGTGTTTGGTGTGTTGGAGAGATCTGAAAAGACCTGGACTTCCAGACTCCTAACACCTCAACATTTATCATCCATCAGTCTAATGACAACATAAGTGATTATCCATGTGTGTGTGTGTGTTTAGTCCTGCACAGTGACACAGTGTGTGTGTGTGTGTTTAGTCCTGCACAGTGACACAGTGTGTGTGTGTGTGTTTAGTCCTGCACAGTGACACAGTGTGTGTGTGTGTGTTTAGTGCTGCACAGTGACACAGTGTGTGTGTGTGTGTTTAGTCCTGCACAGTGACACAGTGTGTGTGTGTGTGTTTAGTGCTGCACAGTGACACAGTGTGTGTGTGTGTGTGTTTAGTGCTGCACAGTGACACAGTGTGTGTGTGTGTGTGTTTAGTGCTGCACAGTGACACAGTGTGTGTGTGTGTGTGTTTAGTCCTGCACAGTGACACAGTGTGTGTGTGTGTGTGTTTAGTGCTGCACAGTGACAGTGTGTGTGTGTGTGTTTAGTCCTGCACAGTGACACAGTGTGTGTGTGTGTGTGTTTAGTCCTGCACAGTGACAGTGTGTGTGTGTGTGTGTTTAGTGCTGCACAGTGACACAGTGTGTGTGTTTAGTCC
Organism: Hypomesus nipponensis; assembly: GCF_054491055.1. Lineage (NCBI taxonomy): Eukaryota > Metazoa > Chordata > Actinopteri > Osmeriformes > Osmeridae > Hypomesus > Hypomesus nipponensis. The sequence continues at coordinate 1,233,133 of NC_140383.1, read as the reverse complement.
TGCACAGTGACACAGTGTGTGTGTGTGTGTTTAGTGCTGCACAGTGACACAGTGTGTGTGTGTGTGTTTAGTGCTGCACAGTGACACAGTGTGTGTGTGTGTGTGTGTTTAGTCCTGCACAGTGACACAGTGTGTGTGTGTGTGTGTTTAGTGCTGCACAGTGACAGTGTGTGTGTGTGTGTGTGTTTAGTCCTGCACAGTGACACAGTGTGTGTGTGTGTGTGTTTAGTCCTGCACAGTGACAGTGTGTGTGTGTTTAGTGCTGCACAGTGACACAGTGTGTGTGTTTAGTCCTGCACAGTGACACAGTGTGTGTGTGTGTGTTTAGTCCTGCACAGTGACACAGTGTGTGTGTGTGTGTGTTTAGTCCTGCACAGTGACAGTGTGTGTGTGTTTAGTGCTGCACAGTGACACAGTGTGTGTGTTTAGTCCTGCACAGTGACACAGTGTGTGTGTGTGTGTTTAGTGGTGCACAGTGACACAGTGTGTGTGTTTAGTGCTGCACAGTGACACAGTGTGTGTGTGTGTGTTTAGTGGTGCACAGTGACACAGTGTGTGTTGGCTCCTCCAGCTCTGTCACTGCCCTCGCTCACAACACTCTCACATCTCAGGAAGTCTAATCCTAATTATAGCGTGGGATTTGGTATACGGTTCATATGTCCCCCCTCTAATTTTGTCTGCAGACCACATTATGTGTGTGGGTGAGGGTAAGTGAGTCAGCAAGCGCGAGATCCTGACTGACTGGCTGTGTGTGTACATTTGATGGCACCAAAATCCAGACATTTCCCCCCCTTCTCTGTGTGTGACTAAAAGGGAGAATGGACACGGCTGGAAGTCTTGTCTTAACATTATTGATTAAATGATTAAAATGATGAAATCAATGTTCCAATGTATGTGTGTGCCTGCAGGATGCCTCTCTGCGTTAGTATACCAGCACTCCATCACTCCCCTGGCTCTGCCCTGCAAGCTGGCCATCCCCACCAGAGGTACGGAACACTGGGTCAGGTCCTGACAGAGGAATTAACCATGACAGCACAGTCTTCTGAGAGGGTCTGTGTTGACTGTTCCTCCACTTGTGCTCCTTCTACAGATCTGCATGAAGAGATGCCAGAGATCTCCACGCCCACAAACCCAGCTTCTGAGCTTCTCAAGCAGGGAGCAGGTACTGACCCCTGACCCCTTTGGCTGCTGTGCTTTCTATCTCCAATATTTGTACATTGCTTTGGATCAAAACTTCTGCTAGATGAAAGAAATGTAAATGTACCTAGCATTGCTGCAAATTAACAGGAAAATGGTAAATTGTGTCCACCTCAGTGAACCAAAACAAGTGCATCCTGAAGTTATTGTACACCAGTAGAGGGTCAAATGGAGCTAAATACTCTGGGGTCATTTCCATTTCTATTTCATGGCAAAATAATCCATGACACTGTTAGACCCCACCCCCATCCCCAATGCTGATGTCACTTCCTTGTCGCTACAGGCCAGAGGCCCCCTGCTGACTCCAGTGGTAAACCCCATGGCTCATGTGGTTTGGTCTGATTTGTAATGCAACTCCTTACCTGAATGACCTGCATTTTAGCTAAGAAGAAGTCTTGAACTTCTCAGCTTCACCTGCTCTCCTTGTCGACCTTCTAACAGCGCTGCAGTCCTGCAGCGTGCCTGTCCAGCCGCTGTCTGGTGCTCTGTGGCAAATACGGCTGTTTGTTTTCCCTTGGATTGTTTTCCCTTGTCTTCAGCCTTGTTCCGGAAAGCATGCACATCACGACACTGAGTTTTGCATGAACAGATGTCTGTTAAAGGATGTATGCAGGAATGGACACGAAACACTAATATATATATACTCTAAACGGTTTTGCTTTGTCGCTGACTTGAATAATAATCTAAATAGCACTTTGTAGAGTCTAGTCTCCTGTTATACTCCCAATCTCTCATTTAGGACCCTCACTTAAAAGGATGTAGATCCCAGGGGAGGGTCTGTGATTGGCTGTCCTGAGTATTGAGATCTAATGGCCTCCTCTCTCTTCCCAGGGGAGGGTCTGTGATTGGCTGTCCTGAGTGTTGAGCTCTAATGGCCTCCTCTCTCTTCCCAGCATGCAATGTGCTGTACATCAACTCTGTGGAGATGGAGTCTCTGACCGGGCCCCAGGCCGTGGCTAAAGCCGTCTCCGAGACGATGGCGGCCTCCTCACCACCCACCGCCACCATCGTCCACTTCAAGGTGTCCGGACAGGGCATTACCCTCACTGACAACCAGAGAAAGTACGTCTGCAGACGAATGCTTCACAGGGTTTGACATGAAACGCTTGTTGTTGTGCGTCTGACGGCGTTTGGAGAAGTGACAACTTGTTGTGTTAACCTTTTATTTATTTGTTTTATTCATTTGTTTTCTTTCTTAGGCTATTCTTTCGCCGCCACTATCCTATCAACACTGTCACGTTCTGTGATATTGACCCTCAGGAGAGAAAGTGAGCACACACAGACACAACCCCACACACACACACCATTCACACACACCATACACACAAAGTGCTTGATATTTCATGACTCATTCCTTGTGTCTCTGTTTCTGTGTTCAGTTGGACTAAACCAGGAGGAGGTTCTGCGAGGTAAGTGTTTCTGTTCCTTCTGCTACCCACAACAGGCAGCTTGGTCTGCAGGCTTTAGAGGAACCATTCCTTTTCTCAAAACATCAGCAACATAACGATTTATGAACATCATTGATCCTTAGCTCTGGACAGTAGCAGTTGGAACTGATGATTGTGAGTTCATTGTTTAGTAGGATGTTGAACATCCATGATAGCTGTGGAGAAATCAGGATCATCTTCCCACTATTATGGTTGTACAGATTAAGGATGGTTTGATTTGGACGACAGAAATGATATTGAATAGAGATGATATTGAATAGAAATGATATTGAATAGAAATGATATTGAATAGAGATGATATTGAATAGAGATGATATTGAATAGAGATTATATTGAAAAGAGATTATATTGAGTACCTAAGAATTTACTCAGCTGCCATACAAATGAAAGATGAAACATGCCCATCCAATAATTCAGAGGACATTTACTGAATGTTTTGACTGATGGATGGATAGATGAGGTGCAGAGGATGAACAAGCCCTTCAGCCTGGGACCCTGTTGGCAGTCAGGCCTTCACATGTTCTGCCTCACATGTTCTGCCTCACATGTTCTGCCTCACATGTTCTGCCTCACATGTTCTGTGGTTTAAAGCTCCAGGGCCATAGCATCTTCCTGCGCCTTCATTCAATACATTCACATTCTGATGAGGAATGTATTTATTTATCTCATTCATCCAGTCGAAGCCCAAATAATTCCATTAATCAGTACGCTTGAGTATTAAAAAACAAAAGAAAACGAGTTGCAACTAAAAGTTAGCCCATCATGGATAAGCACAGTAACTGCTAGGAACAACTGTAGTTATGTAGCTATGAACAAACTCATCTTTCCTTCTTGCTGGGCAACATAGACGTGTCTAGAATGCTGCATGTTCAGTCTTCAGTCATCTTATCATACACGTCTCTCCTCTCAGGTTCTTTGGTTTTGTGGCTCGAAAGCAAGGAAGCACAACCGACAACGTCAGTCACCTCTTCGCTGAGATGGACGCCGACCAGCCTGCCAGCGCCATCGTCAACTTTGTCTCCAAAGTCATGCTGGGCTCCCAGAAACGATGAGCCCTGCTGGGCCTCCTGGGTTAGGGCCGGCCTGCTGGGTCTCCTGGTGTCTGATCTGTTTGGGTTGTTTTCTATTAACCACCCTCATGTCATCGGTCAAATTCAGTTCTTCTGCGTTTTTGTGTCACTATCTTTTTTCCGCTCTCTTGTGTGAGTGTGGGTGCATGACTTTGTGTTTGAGAAAGCGTAAGTCTGAGAGTGTATGTGTGCTTTTCTTCTTGGAAGGACTCCAGAGTGGATCTGACGTGGGCGACAGAGGAAGTGCTGTGTGGGGTGTGTGTTGGGATGGGAGGCCATTTTGATCTCTCTTGCAGGGTTACACAAGAGCAGGAAGAGGAAATGAGGTCAGTGAGCGTGAAGTATTTTTATTTTGGGGAGAAAAAAAAGTTACGTTGTTCCGTGTACAAGGGGATTGTAAATCTATCAGGCTTCTGAATGGGTCAACCAAAGATTTAAAAAGTGGACTGTGCAAATATGCCACACTCTAGAGGGTTTGTTTTGAAACTATGTTTTGTAAAATATGGCTGCTTAATCAAAACTCTACTTTTTCTTTCAATATACGAGTACTGATACTGTATGTATTTTAATCCTTAAGTCTGCATCTTTGCCCTTTTGCAAAGCATATTCAAGGACATTTTGCATGCTGGCAAGGTGACAGTGTAAATATTACAGATTGCTTTCTCGATGGATGACTTGGGGCCTGAACCATATGTTTTATAAAGAGCTTTTAAAGAAAAAAGTATACCTGCTCTCAACGACGTACAACACGAAAAGACCGAATTTGTAAAGGCAAATACACTGTGTTCAAAAATACCCCACGGTTTTCCAGTGGTAGGTTTGCTGTCAGAGGATGGGATTACAGGCTGGTCAGTTACACAATGGCTCACCTAGACAGGAGCCTAACCCAAAGTGTTATAGACAGAATACTGTTATGCTACTTGCAGACTCATTTGTATGAGAGAACCTGCAGCACAGAAAACACCTCTGATCCAATCCAAGGAATTTGTGTAAAAATATACCACTCTTCACCTTAGGGTCAGTATTGTAGCCTGCAGCCATTGTACAATACTGAGGTCTCATAGCTAGCAGAACGTGTCAAGGGCTAAATAGTTGGTGTGACAATGACAGTTGTGAAGTTCCAACTGTCATCGTTGGTCTTTATATGTCCCCTGGTGTATGTGGCATGACAGGAATGAGAGAGGCTTTAATCCCAGAAGGACGTGTTAGCCAGCCGACTCACACGGCATACCTGAAAGTAAGCTATATACATATGAATATACATATATAAATATATAAACTTTCAAAACATTGACTAAAATATTTATTTTTTTGCTCCGTCACTTACGTTATCTCATATATCTGTACACGTGTATTGTAGTCTTCATCAAGATTAACAAAAGAAAAAAAGAAAACTCTTTATTTTCGCTACTTTGAAAATTACAAGATCTTTAAGACAGCATTTGAAATATATATAATGTAAAGTGTGTTTGTTTTAAAGCTTGTCACTGTTATTTTTTGATATTGTTTTTCACTGCATTTATTTTGTTGTTTGATTCATTATGTTGAATGGTGAAAAGGATCCCTTGCAAAAAAAATGGTCAATGACTTTGCCCAAAATATTACACCTCTACAAAGTTGCGAACATACTTTTTGACAAAAGCCTGATAAGAAATGGTCAGAGTTAAGCACTTAATGTTGTAGTGTAATGTGAAATACCAACTCAGTTATCCACATGCTGCAAAGCAGCATTACTACTAAGTGTGAGCACTTGCTTTGTATGTTCTCTGTATGTTTGGTGGAAGGAATAAAGTTTTCTTGTTTGAACAGGTTTAGCAAAGCACTCCAGACACTACCCTGTTTGAATCCTGACAGAACCTAAACGTTGCCCTCTAGAGGTATAATTAAGAATGAACATTGGAAAAGTATATTGCAGTTTGAAGCAGTGTTTTAACTGTCATGACTGGCCACATTAGGAGTAGAAAACATCTTAATTGGAAATGATCATTGCTAAAACTGTTAGGGCTCATTCTTATTAAATCCCTTTTTAAAAGGTTTTTAGATATTATTTTCGTTTAAATTGATACTGACTTGACAGAAGACTTCAGCCGTAAATTCTACAACAATGAGCAAAGAAAGCACTTATAAATAGGTCACAACGTCTAACTATAATGTTACAATATTACTCACCAAGAACATGCATGTGCTGTTATGTTCTGTTTTCAATCATGTTTGGCATCAAGTGAATTACCTGAGAGTTCAAGCAGAGCAATCCTCACAACTCCAACCTTCCACAGCAGCCTGTAGTTACATCAAATAATCAGATTAATCGTTTTGATGAGTCTCACATGAGACCATATCTGCTTTGTTTTCAACAAACATCAGTTGAATCTTTCGTCTGGGCAGTGTCTTCCTAATGCTTGTTGAATAAAAAAGCACCCTTATCACCAAACAAATGTAAGTCACATTTGTGCGTGAAAGGATTATCTTCTGTTGTGAGTTCCACTTTTACAAAACCGCCTTGACGTAGAATGTGTGAATGAGCTACTATGCCTGTACAGATCCCTGTATTATGATTTGCTGTATTGTATGGCGATTATAGTTTCTGAGAAAGAATAAATAAAAAACACATTAAAAAGCAATACAAATCATAACGTGTGCATTGTTATATTTATATTTTATACATAGGCTACAGAACTACAGTATGATCATATACAATGCCTTGTAAAGTAAAGTAAAATAAAATTAATTCAGATTAATAAAAACACTACTTACGGTAATAGTAGTAGCCTAAGCTGTTAATGACAGCAAAAATGTGTGCCATGCAAGACAAATGACCTTTCTATGTCACGTAGATAGCTGACCTTAGTCAGTCTGATGTGCATCATGAAACTGATGTAGCTAGCTGACCACTTGTTGAAATTGCGCCAAAAAAAAAAAAACATTCAACCAAGTTCGAGCGCGACAGACGTGGCTGCGCCCCCTTCAGAGGTACACTGCCGAACCCTGAAACTCCGACATCTCAAGCGCGATCACCAAGTACCAACCACGCCAACGGAAAGGTAGCGAATCATAGGCGCGGGTGACCTGTGTGCTAATTATACAATGATCAACTTCTTCTCCTAGGCGTAAAGTAATATTTACGAATACAGGTAAGAACTAGGCCTCTATATAAAGGTATCGCCTCCCCTGTTGTTTTGTAGATTTACTTTGCAGCAACCCTCTGTGGCTCAGTGGGTAAGTAGGCTAGCCTATGTGTACCATCCAGTCAACTGCCAAACACAGTTCCCCTATTTCAAATCTCGCTCAAACCAATTGATTATACATTTTACTTTAACTGATGTCAGTTAAGTAATGTATTATTTTCCAATTTCCTTATTTTATAAGTTTTTTTTGCGTGACACAATTTTCTTCTGAGGCTGAGGGTAGAGTACGGCAAATTGCAACCAATGATGCGTTGTCGCCACCTAGTGTTCGACGGCTAAAGTGCCCCATACAACGTCTCTCCGATGGCCTTTCCTACCTCCGCTCCACTCCCAATAAACTTTTTGTTAATACTCAAACATCTCAGCAACTTATTGAGTGGCGTAATAACCGCGCGACACAAGGAATCGATAATTTGAAACTTGTACATACCTGAGGAGTCAGTTTAACCAATCTTCACCGGCTACATTAGCACCTTCGAAATCACCAACTTCCCCAGAAGTTGATGTTGATAGGGATCGCATTGACAAGAGCCGTGCCCCGCATAAATAGCATGCACAGGATGACAACAAATCTCAATCAGTTTCGCAGCAAAGTGAAATCGTTATCCGTTATTGATTGTAATATAGTTTTTTGAACACTTGGTGTCAGTGTTTCTCTTTGAGAGACGGAAGGAGACCAGACTTCTCATGTTGTCTCGCTCATCAAGTTGACCCCAATAACATCTATATGGTGTGATACATATAAAAAGTATACCTAGTTTGCATCTGCTGTGGTGCGAATAAAGTACCTGTGATGATTCATTCTGAAGCCCATCTGTTGTCCTCTCTTGTTAGCGGGCACGTGGGTATGTGCGTGTATGGAAACGAGTATGAGTGTGTGGATGTTCATTAATCTGAAGGTTTGTGTGTGTACAGTATTTCAAAAATTCCCAGAACACCCAAAACACAGAGATCCCTCCCTCTCAACCCCAATATCGGCAGTTTACAAGCAATACTCTAATACATTGATAAAAAAAAATCTTTTTAAGAACCAAATGTTTCTATATGATTGACAGAAGCACAAGATTGACACATAACACAATGTTACGTGACTCATGCTGTTTCATACACTGGCAGCTTCCCTGAGAAGAGGATTAGCAGGGTTGCTCAGAAGAATGGAATTGTGACTCTGGAAAATGGCAATTTGCTCTCAACAGGGGTCCTAGCAAGCAAGATGGAGAGAATTAGGAGATCTATTTGGGGGGGTGGGGGATAACCACTCTAATCTCAGTGGGTTTTATTTCGCGCCATAGGAGGAAAATCTGAAAATCAATATTTTGTCTGGTTGAGCAGTAATCTGGGCAGAGCAGCAGGTGCCCTGTTTCCCGAGCAAGCCTCTTGGAGTGCAGTCAGCACACACCCAGCCCAGTCAGATGAGATGTGGTGGCACAGAGAATCTTTGTGAATTAAACTCAATCGCTTTTGGGTGCAGGTTTTTTTTAAGGCACATCCAGTCTACATTATGAGTCTTCTGAAACAGTGATGTTTCAGGATGCCAGATTTCCTAGTGAATGACCGGTAAGGATTGCGTTTAATGGGATTGTGTGTGGAATGGGATTTCCATGGGTCTATCTCTGGTCTGACATGTGCTTACATGGGATTTGATGTGTGCTTCGTCCAAGGCTGGGTGTGTTTGTGCATGCGAGCGAGCGAGGAAGACACAGATTGCGTTCTGGAAATGTGTGAATGGCATCCTCACGGTCTGTCCTGACAGTGGTACATCTGACTCACCATGTGTCCAGACTTTCCACCCTGAACCCTCCCAGGCCATCTGAGCTCAGGACAGCCCAAGGTCTTTCTGGGCCGTCCGTAACACTTCCCCACTCAAAATCCTTACTAAAAATACAAACTTCAGGATGTTATTGCAAACCCTCACATGCGTGCCTGCTCTGCATTTTTCAGCCTTTGGGATGTTTTTTTTTTCTTTCTTCCTTCCATAAATAAGAGACATTGGAATTGCCCAGAAACACAACATTGTAACAACTTAATGGGGCGGTTGAACTAGATTCCTTCGCCCGATGCTAGTTCCTGTTAAGAGTCCAGCACATTGGAAATCAGCTTTGCTGTTTGACTTTCCAGTTGAAACAAACATAATCAGGGGATCAGCTAGGTGTTTTGTTGCAGACCATGGGGCCTGGTAAAACGTAGAGGGAATTATGGATGCTTGAACAGTTGTATGTGTATCAAACGTAAGTGTGGTTTATGGTACCCATCTCTACTGCAAACAGGTCAAGTACATACCCATATAAATAGCTTGGGAATGAGAGGTCAAAGGTTAGGTCTTAGGGGATTGAGTAGTGGAGCGACCATAAGTATCGCATGTCTACAACCCCCCCACCCCCCAAATAAGGAAGTGTGTGTGTGTGTGTATGGAGGGGGGGGGGGGCACCTGAGCAGGGGCCCTGTCGATGGAGAAAACACACCTGTTTAACACACACACATACACACCGGCCCTCAGTTCTCCCCCCCTCTGAGGTCTCAGTAGGAGGGGCAGTGTTCCAGATCCTTCCACACACTGTCCTGTATCCAGAGATGGTTGGAAGTACACACTCAGTGTAATAACAGTGTAATGAGTGTAATACAAATATAATAACAGTATACAACAGTGTAATAACAACTCAATAAAAGTGTAAGTAGTGTTATAACTATATAACAGTTAGGTTTAGCATTCTCCAGGAATCTTTTTTGAGGCTGGCAACTTCGAACATCTTCATATATGGCCATGGGTGATCAGGAATATCTCTATTCTCAGTCATGTGGACGTCGCTAACTCCCTGTGTCTCATCCAGAACGTGGCCATTCTTCTTGTTGCCTTCTGCCTGGCTCCATGGCAGCTTCATACACTAGTTAATCTTTGTTGTGCATGATAGCTAAGAAATGAATAAAGGCACGTGATGACAAGAAATAATAATAATCATGCCACCAATTACAGATTCAAACTACAGTAGCAAGCCTAGTTTGAAAATGTAAGAAATAGAATGTATAGATATGTGTAAAAAATATAAGAGATGAAAGTGAAAAGTTGTCAGAAAAATAAATAGTGTAGTAAAGTACTGATACCAGAAAAATCTACTGAAGTATTTGTACTTGGTTACTTCCCATCTCTGACTGTATCAGCTGCACTGTGACTATCTCTGTTAACAAGCCATTCAACATTTGCTCTCATCTTGAAGTTCATGCCTCATCCCCCAGTGTGAGTTCAAGTCTTTAAACATAGCATCTTTGGGCCTGGACATGGTTCTATTTAAAGGCAATTAGCTATTAGTTGTTCAGTAGAAATGAACACTGTTAGCCAATGATGCGTTTCTGTTTAATCAGCCAGGTGTAACTCCACACACCTGCTGTGTTCTTCATCCGCCAACGCCTGCGCCACAATCCTTGCCACGTCTTCACTCTTGACCAATCAGCCGGCCCTGCAGAGGCTGCCCAGCAGATGGTTCTGGGGGTTGTGGGGGAAGTCAAGGAGGCTATTTGAAAGTGAACTAGCTTTTGCTTACTCAGCAAATTGTCTTACTGACCGCAAGGAAAAACAGACAGTTAAACTACTGGCCTAACCCTAACCACTCTTTGATTCACCAACTCACTAAGTATGACAGGAATGTTCATTCCTTAACATTTCTGTTTGGACCTGGCCTGTGCAGCGTGTTGGTATCATAGGTCTCTGCGAGTTCACCTCAGGGTGAAACATAGAGGTAGGCCCAAGCAATAACTCATCTAAAAATGACATTACACTTGTTTCAATTCCCACACCCCACTTTCACAATGCTCACTTCAGGCGTTTCACAGAAACATCACCTGACCTCGGTCTGAGCCGCAGTCAAGTCTTGTCTTTCCACTCTCCCAGGCCAGAGGCTGCTTTCTGACCTGGGTGTGAGACAGTAAACACTATCAGGCTGGGGTAGTCACAGGGTCACGGGCCCACGTGCTTCTGCAACAGCAGGAGCCCCTCGTCTCAATCATCGAACCACAGGGACACCGGTATCTGGTGTCCGGCTTGTCTCCCCCCGTCAAATCATCCGTGTAAGGCTCGCCGGATCAGATGGCAAATTCTGACATGTTTGTTGAGAATGGAAGGCACACAAGCTGCAGACCTGGGGATCAGAAATCAATGTTGGCTTCAGCTCACAGGAGAGACTAAAAACAACATTATCAATCTCCTTGCTCTGCTGTGATCCTAGTTGATGCTTTTCTCTCTGATAAGAAATACACATCTATTTGGATGTATTACATTCTGTGCTTGACTTATCCTCCGCCTGCCTCCACACACACCATTTGACAACCTGCCAATAGCAAGCACCTTGAACCGTTTCCCCAGTGAGTGGATTAAAAGAAGTAGGTCACACAGGTGTGTGAGGTGCCTGCTCTGGTCCACCCTCCGGAGGTCCTCTAAACCTCTAGACAGGTGCTGCTGCCCTTAGAGACGTTCCTAAACGTCTTCGCCTGAACCTGCAAACCCTGTCAAGCAGTGTGGACTGTCCTACGTGCTGATCATCAGTTCAGCTGGTAACACAAGTCTCTCACTGTGGCAGGAATGTCAGAACATAGTGTCTCTCTCTGAGCTCAAATTCACCAGATTCCAAAACTCGGTGTTCCTCGATTACAAACAATTGGAAGACAGAAAAAGATTTAAACCAGACAAAAAATCGTGGGGAGTTGGGGCGGTGGAATTAGAGAGCGGCAGATCAGTTTCCCAGAGCTGCAAAGCAGGAGCTGTGGCTGTCCACCCGGCCTGCAGAGTGTCTTGACTGAGATCGACACATCCGTATGACCCACACCCTGGTCTCCGGTTCTGCACCGCTCCCTCCCATTGCTGGCTCCCAGAATGCCTCTCACCCTTACACCAATCACAACTTTTCATCGCTACATTCTTTCCAGGGAAGGGGAAGCCAGGAATGGGCCAGGCAGGTGATAGTGTTACCCCGGCAGGCTGACAGCAGACCTAGGACAGGGAACTCCCTGACACGGGAACCAGATCACATCTTCAGAGAGTGTGTCTCACCTCGTATACTCAAACACCCCCTCACACCACCCCCCCCCACACACACACACACACACACTCTCCATCTCCCCCTTTCTCAATTTCCCGCTTTCTATTGCTGTCCAGTAAACAAACAAACAGTGGGTTTGTGTTTTGATTTTGCACAGTATGAGTGTGTGCATGTGTTTGAGAGAGGAATGGAAGCTGCACATGTGCACTGTGTGTGTGTGTGTGTGTGTGTGTGTGCACGTCACTGATATCTCTGGGAAAGCACTCTTGCTCCAGCCGGATCGCTGTTCGCAGATGGGTTGGCCTGGCAGGACAAGGGGTGGGTGGGGGGAGGGGCTGGCTGTAATTGTGGTGATTACTGTAAAAAGGCACATTGGTTCAGAGTTCTTCTTTCCTTACAGTTTATTTCCTGGTCCATCAGGACCTTCAGCTCATCAGGGGCACGAGGCAGGGCAGGGGCGCAAGGCCGGGCAGGGGGGCGAGGCAGGGCAGGGGGGCGAGGCAGGGCAGGGGGGCGAGGCCGGGCAGGGGGGCGAGGCGGGGCAGGGGGGCGAAGCGGGGCAGGGGGGCGAGGCGGGGCACTGCCCGAGGGACCGTCCTGGACTGTGTGAGAGACACTGATGCTCTGTGTCACATCCACTTTGTTTCAACCCCCAGCTCTCCCCACAGATCAATATCTTTCCGTTGACTTGTTGACCCGCCGCCGATGAGGTGTCCCTTGCTGCTCATCACCTGTCGTGTTACGCTGGCGACAGCTCTGGACGCTCCTTCAGTTGCTGAGGCGCGGCCACAGGGGGACGTGACGTCACAGTCATGTTCACACACAGGTCTCCGTGGGAGGAGACCCTGACCTGGCCCTGTCCTACTGGCCGAGCCTGCGGCTCCCAGCGCAACAACACCAGCTGATCGTGGAGTGTTTCATTAGTTTAACGATCTCTTCCTCCCTTGACACCATGTCTCTCTCTCTCTCTTCCTCTGTCTCTACATCCCTCTTTCTGTCCTCTCTGTCCAAGAGAGTTTCCCGAAACCGCAAGCAAATCCTCGACATGAACTGTTGAATGACAGAGGAGCGATACTCCACACCATGCAGGGCTGTCGTGAGGTGTCAAGATTGAGGTTGAGCTAGGGCCACGGGGCTAATGGCTTTCACAAATGCCGTGCCTCATTAATCCAAAAGCCATACCCAAAACAAACACAGCAAGGAGAATAGAACACTAATCCACACCACCCAGCTGATGGGAGGACAGGACACTAATCCACACCACACAGCTGATGGGAGGGAAAAGGGTAACAAGGTCCAAATAATCTTCCGTAGCGATTAGGGTCTCCAATGAGAAGGGGTTCAGCCATGACTTGGGAGCCAGATCGTCTTCCTCAACAGGAAGTAGCTCTCTTATATTTGACATTGCGAGGAAAGGAAAGCATGATTAGGACGGTGGTGCTAGAATGTACAGTATGAAGAGGGAGCGAGGGAGGCTGACGGATGCTGCCAGGTGGGGTGACCCCCACCGGAACTCACCACCTGCCCTGGGCCCTCATTTGCTGGGCTAATCATGGGGATCTCTCCTGCCCTAGCAGACAGAGGCATGTGCCCGGCCGATTGCATCAGCAGCCACAATGCCCTGCAAAGAACACCATGTCCAACATCACAGATCCCCACCTACAGTACACGTCAGTCTACCAGCACAGGAAGACACCAGGTCTCTAGTTTTGCCCAGCTCGATCCAGAACCCCAAAGGCATTCATCCGTGCAAACAGTTTGCTGTAGAACGCTATGTAAGAAATCCTATCTAGAGAGGGAGAGGGAGGGCTGGGGAGAAGGAGAGGGAGAGGGGGAGAGGAGAGGAGAGAGAGACAGAGAGGAGAGAAAGAAAGAGGAAGAGGAGAGAGAGACAGAGAGGAGAGAGAGACAGAGAGGAGAGAGAGGGGGGGAAGAAAGAGGGAGGGAGAGAGAGAGAGAGAGAGGTGAGAGAGAGAGAAGTGAGAGAGAGAGAGAGAGAGAGAGAGAAGTGAGAGAGAGAGCTCTCAGGGGATGAAACTGGAGAGCACACAGACCCCGCCAGGCTGGAGTGCTAATGACCCCTGGGGAGCGTGGCCCCTGTTGTCCCACAGGGTCACAGAGGACAGCCCACCTGCTCCTTTCCCTGACCTTCACCCCTCTGCCTAATCACTCTCAGCTGGCCACGGACAAGTGTGTGTGTGTGGGTGCATGCACATGTATGCGTGTGTGGAGTGTGTGAGGGTTGTTTGTGTGTTTGTGTATGTGTGTGAGGGGGGTGTGCGTGTGTTTGTGTGTGGGAGGGGGTGCATTCTCCTGAGTGTGTTTATTGCCCCTCTCCCCCAAACCTGCTGGCTCCAGCGAACTGAGAGCCTGTGAGGGGGATGACCCCTGACCCTTCTCCGTTCCTGTTGACCCACTGCTGCAGCCCTCAGCAGGTGTGGAGACACATTTTCACCCCTGCCGTGATTGTGATGACGAACGTACTAATGTAGGATGGATGGGGTCAGAGACAGTCTTCTCCCCTCTTGGGTCATTAGTTCAGTCCACCCTGATGGAAACAAGAATTCAAACACTCAGCATGAGGAGTTTGATGTTCTCAATCAATGACAACAACTCTGTAGTTGTATATCCCCAATTTGTTTGACCAAATATGTCATCTGAATCTCCTAATCGCATTGGAACACAAACCATAGCGAAACACAGAAAGAAAAGTTATAGATTTCACTCCCTGCAGGAATTTAAATTATAAACAGATTTCATTTTATACTGTGAGAATGACCCAATACCTGGAATTGGGTCCAAGAAATAAACTAGCATCAGATACAGTCGCAACACCCATAATTAAAAGTATTACTCATATTGATTCATGCACTGAAGCATCCACATTCAGAGGACTGCTGGTACTCTGAGGACGAGCTCTCTCGCTGGCTAGAGAGAGAGAGAGAGAGAGAGAGAGAGAGAGAGAGAGAGAGAGAGAGAGAGAGAGAGAGAGAGAGAGAGAGAGAGAGAGACAGCAAGTGTACAGCGTGGTATGAATACATGTGGTAACTGTGTGTACCATGTGTGTGTGTGTTAGCATCCTTGCACATGCACAGTGTTTGTGTGTGACTGTGTGTGTTGGTGAGTGTATGTTTGCCTGTCGGTGTGTGTATGTTTGTCTGTCGGTGTGTTTGTCTGTGTATGTTTGTTTGTTTGTAGGTGTGTGTCAGTGGACTTGTGACGGGCAAGCGAGCAAAATGCCAGGACAGAGGCCCAGCACTGAGGGCAGTAGGGTGGCCAGGACAGAGGCCCAGCACTGAGGGCAGTAGGGTGGCCAGGACAGAGGCCCAGCACTGAGGGCAGTAGGGTGGCCAGGACAGAGGCCCAGCACTGAGGGCAGTAGGGTGGCCAGGACAGAGGCCCAGCACTGAGGGCAGTAGGGTGGCCAGGACAGAGGCCCAGCACTGAGGGCAGTAGGGTGGCCAGGACAGAGGCCCAGCACTGAGGGCAGTAGGGTGGCCAGGACAGAGGCCCAGCACTGAGGGCAGTAGGGTGGCCAGGACAGAGGCCCAGCACTGAGGGCAGTAGGGTGGCCAGGACAGAGGCCCAGCACTGAGGCAGCAGTAGGGTGGCCAGGACAGAGGCCCAGCACTGAGGCAGCAGTGCCTCCTGGCTGACCTCCCACCGCCAGGGCTTGTCCACTCACTCGCCTTGTTAGTCTGACTGGAGCTACCATACTAATTGAGAGCATTGTTGGTTCTGAGAGATTTTCATGGGATTTCTCTTTTTAGAATGTGTACAGAGACTCATAAACACAAACTTGTATCCAAGGACAACCGCACATGTATACATACTATACACACACACACACACACACTCATTGATGAACAGCACTGTTGTATCTTTGCCTGTGTCTGATTTATACAAACAAATCCAAAACTGAATGATGCTGGTGGATCAGGACAGTTTCTCGTCTGCTCAGATTTATGTTTCTGTCTTGCCCTCAGTGCTAATGGAAAGTAGATCCCTGCTTAAACAAGATGTTGCAGTGACAATATCATCATGGCATATACATCACAATGAACAGAGAGTAACCATGGTTTAAGCCTTGGTTTGTTGAAGACTTTCCCATTTGACTGGATCACAACAGGTCTGATTTATCTGATAATCCCTCGTTCAACATTCTTCCATGAATTCTGAACCCACTCTGCAACACCAATTAGACACACTCTTCTCTAAGACCATGATGCAATTCTGGTGTCCTAATCCTTACAGTAGGTAGTATTAGTCATATTTATATAGTCCCTTGAATGCCATTGCAAAACAAAATGGAACAGCAAATTTGATGGAGCAATTATCAGCCACCACCGTTCCTTGTCCTGGAGAATATTCTAGTTTGTTTAGCATTTTAGCTGCTTGAGCAAAGTTTAGTTTAGGGTTAGGTAGCACCATATTAGTCCAGCCTGTACCTGCAGAGTCATATTCAAGACAGAGAGAGAGAGTATCTGAGAGAATACTAACACCCTGTAACTATGAGACTGCAACACTCCATTTTGACTTAAACTTTGACTGCAGAAAATGACAAAAAGACTGTAGAACACACAGTACATTATAGAACAACATTTTTCTCTGTTGTGTACGTGCAAGTCTATCCTGCCTTGCCTGATTACGCAAAACATAATTCATCATCCAGTTGCAATTCTAGACTAATCTCATAGATTTATGGCATGAATGTTGTCATAAATTTATAACCAATCAAATCATTTAATTTGTGATTCGATCTGCTGTGTTGCAAGCAGCCAGTGCCAATAATACAGCCATCAGCCGTAGTTCCATGTTCTTATAGCTCACAGTGTGAAGAATATATACTGTCCTTTATGGGGATGACAAGATTTAAAAAAGGAATTCTCCAAATGTGAATTAGTGCCAGTCCACAACCTTAGAAGCAAGAAGAGAATAACATCAGGGCTCAGCAGCAACAGCTCTGTTTCCAGAAGCTGAAGCTGTTCTTGGTTCACCTTGTTCAGCTAAATGAAAGAAATGGCAACAATCCCAGCAGGGTCGATGCTCAGGCCAGGAATACCTCGAGGGTATTGCGCAAATACCGGGTTTGCATTACATCACTGGCCAATAGAAGACATCGAAAGGGGTTTCGAGTCAACATCTGATACTTCAGTTGGGCACCGTGGCTGTGGTGTGGCAATCCTATAGAGACCCAAACATTGCTCCCTCATTCAGTTACCTCAACAACATTCCTGCAGAGCAGCCTCTCCTGTCTGGGCTGGTGAGGAGCGTGACAGAGCAGCCTCTCCTGTCTGGGCTGGTGAGGAGCGTGGCAGAGCAGCCTCTCCTGTCTGGGCTGCTGAGGAGCGTGGCAGAGCAGCCTCTCCTGTCTGGGCTGCTGAGGAGCGTGGCAGAGCAGCCTCTCCTGTCTGGGCTGCTGAGGAGCGTGGCAGAGCAGCCTCTCCTGTCTGGGCGGGTGAGGAGCGTGGCAGAGCAGCCTCTCCTGTCTGGGCTGGTGAGGAGCGTGGCAGAGCAGCCTCTCCTGTCTGGGCTGGTGAGGAGCGTGGCAGAGCAGCCTCTCCTGTCTGGGCTGCTGAGGAGCGTGGCAGAGCAGCCTCTCCTGTCTGGGCTGCTGAGGAGCGTGGCAGAGCAGCCTCTCCTGTCTGGTCGGGTGAGGAGCGTGGCAGAGCAGCCTCTCCTGTCTGGGCGGGTGAGGAGCGTGGCAGAGCAGCCTCTCCTGTCTGGGCTGCTGAGGAGCGTGGCAGAGCAGCCTCTCCTGTCTGGGCTGCTGAGGAGCGTGGCAGAGCAGCCTCTCCTGTCTGGGCTGCTGAGGAGCGTGGCAGAGCAGCCTCTCCTGTCTGGGCTGCTGAGGAGCGTGGCAGAGCAGCCTCTCCTGTCTGGGCGGGTGAGGAGCGTGGCAGAGCAGCCTCTCCTGTCTGGGCAGGTGAGGAGCGTGGCAGAGCAGCCTCTCCTGTCTGGGCTGCTGAGGAGCGTGGCAGAGCAGCCTCTCCTGTCTGGGCTGCTGAGGAGCGTGGCAGAGCAGCCTCTCCTGTCTGGGCGGCTGAGGAGCGTGGCAGAGCAGCCTCTCCTGTCTGGGCTGCTGAGGAGCGTGGCAGAGCAGCCTCTCCTGTCTGGGCTGCTGAGGAGCGTGGCAGAGCAGCCTCTCCTGTCTGGGCGGCTGAGGAGCGTGGCAGAGCAGCCTCTCCTGTCTGGGCTGCTGAGGAGCGTGGCAGAGCAGCCTCTCCTGTCTGGGCGGGTGAGGAGCGTGGCAGAGCAGCCTCTCCTGTCTGGGCTGGTGAGGAGCGTGGCAGAGCAGCCTCTCCTGTCTGGGCTGCTGAGGAGCGTGGCAGAGCAGCCTCTCCTGTCTGGGCGGGTGAGGAGCGTGGCAGAGCAGCCTCTCCTGTCTGGGCTGCTGAGGAGCGTGGCAGAGCAGCCTCTCCTGTCTGGGCTGCTGAGGAGCGTGGCAGAGCAGCCTCTCCTGTCTGGGCTGCTGAGGAGCGTGGCAGAGCAGCCTCTCCTGTCTGGGCGGGTGAGGAGCGTGGCAGAGCAGCCTCTCCTGTCTGGGCGGGTGAGGAGCGTGGCAGAGCAGCCTCTCCTGTCTGGGCTGCTGAGGAGCGTGGCAGAGCAGCCTCTCCTGTCTGGGCGGGTGAGGAGCGTGGCAGAGCAGCCTCTCCTGTCTGGGCTGCTGAGGAGCGTGGCAGAGCAGCCTCTCCTGTCTGGGCTGCTGAGGAGCGTGGCAGAGCAGCCTCTCCTGTCTGGGCTGCTGAGGAGCGTGGCAGAGCAGCCTCTCCTGTCTGGGCTGCTGAGGAGCGTGGCAGAGCAGCCTCTCCTGTCTGGGCGGCTGAGGAGCGTGGCAGAGCAGCCTCTCCTGTCTGGGCTGCTGAGGAGCGTGGCAGAGCAGCCTCTCCTGTCTGGGCGGCTGAGGAGCGTGGCAGAGCAGCCTCTCCTGTCTGGGCTGCTGAGGAGCGTGGCAGAGCAGCCTCTCCTGTCTGGGCTGCTGAGGAGCGTGGCAGAGCAGCCTCTCCTGTCTGGGCGGCTGAGGAGCGTGGCAGAGCAGCCTCTCCTGTCTGGGCTGCTGAGGAGCGTGGCAGAGCAGCCTCTCCTGTCTGGGCTGCTGAGGAGCGTGGCAGGGGCCCGAGCCTGCAGATGTCCTGTGTTGTTGTTCAGGGGGGAGGGACTGTGCAGCCGGGGGGAGGTCTGTCTTGCGGGCGAGGGTTGGGTGGCACTTTGGGCCCAGGTCCTGCTGCTGAGAGCTGGTCTGTAATGGTCCGGAGACCGTGTTAAGGAGGTGTTAAAGAGAAGCCAGGCCAGGAGGAGGACAGGAGGATGGATGCATGTGGGCAGCCCACAAACCTGGGGAGTGTGGCTGAGGCCAGGACGAGGATAGGGCAGAGGGGGTGGAGGGGGGGCAGTGGAGGAGGTAGAAGGGTTTGTAGTGGAGGCAGAGGGGGGGCAGGAGGCTGAGGGATGGGGGGTAGAGGAGGTATAGGTGGTGTGTTTTAAGGGGAGGAGATGTTGGGAGTTGGGTGTAGAAGTAAGATGAGGGTTGTCGGAGAAGTCACGAGGGAGAGGTGTCTTGGGTGGGGTTGGCAGTGTGAGTGAGTGTGTGTGGGGGCGGGAGAGAGAGGAGGTGTGTGCGTGTGGGGGCGAGGGAGCTGACAGGCAGGGGAATGAGGGAGGGAGGTGGAGGATGAAGGGAGGGAGGGAGGGGAATGGAGGGAGGGAAGAAAAGGAGGGAGGGAGGGGAATGGAGGGAGGGAAGAAAAGGAGGGAGGGAGGCAGAAGGCTGGGCTCATGCTGTGCATGTGGCCGATCTGGCCAGGTAAGCAGCTAGAATGCAAGGGAGGTTCGGTGCGAGCCAGAGCGCACAGGAAAACAAACTACATCATGGAACAGACCACAGCCGCTGACAGCTGAAGAGAAAGATGGGACGGAGAGAAGGAGAGGGAGGGGAAACAGGACAAAGAGAGTTAGAGCACTAGTGTGAGAGAACAGGGATGTCTGACACAATGAAAGGCATGAACGGGTATTAGTTGAAGGTGGACACATGGGGATTGTCAAAAAATGACAGTTTTATGTACTACCCTGATGCTGATCCTATAATGTTATACTGTCTGAATTTGGGACAGAAGAATTGCATGGTGGGTTTAGTGCGTCATTGCAAGACTGAAGTTGTTTTGGATAAACATGCCCTACGTGTGAGTGTTTGATTTGGGTTAAACCCTGCGCCAGACTAAAGTCATATGAAGGTAAGGCAGCAAATTCTTTACAGAATATAATAATTTTGTGAAAATTAAATCTTCTTAAAAGGGCAAATTGGCTCACTCCCAAGGTGACAGTCACCCAACACTAGGATAAAACATTGGCCTGACAGACACACTCACATGCACGCACGCACGCTTGCACGCACACACACATAAACACACACACATAAACACTCACACGCGTCACCCTCACATCCAGTAAGTGTGTTCCAGATCTGCCACATGTCTTGAGTTGTGACTGTGATACACACCAAGGTTGTGTAACACATGGCCGGGCTGAGAGACTGCGTTGATCCATGGTAAATCATTTCAATGCATGCGATGGGCGTAGCACGGCCTCAACTGTTGCGCATTAATGTATTTTTAGCTTGGGAGCATGCGGTTTTACAAACCGAGGCAGCCCTGACCATCTTCTTGATAAAAAGACATGAAATATGATGTGTCCCTAATGGGAAACATACCCTGCCTGCTAACGGCTGTCCTCTTCGCGTTCTATTCCTGGAGAGGAAAAACATCTCCCTTTAAAAACACAACCACGCTCTTGATGTCTTGCGCTTGTATCTCCAGTGAACTACACCGAGGAGAGCTAGGGTTCAATCGGCAGGCCTCAGAGTATTTATTAAGGCGACATGTGGGATAGTCGTTACTGCCGCGTCGGCCCTGTTGGAGCGGGGGAATGGGGAAAGGATGTGACCGGTGCACTCGGCTCCAAAGGACACGAGCAAGGGATTCACGCAAGATAGACAGAACCGGTATAGCTCAAAGAACAACCCAAGATGAAAACATACTGCAACACAGTTAAATAAACAACTGAATTCATGGACATTTGCTGGAAGGCCTGTTTTAAAATGTATTAAACTCTGGACACCTAGTCACTTTTAAAACATACTGTTGAACCAGCTGCAATGTGACGCAATTGTGATATTCTATCAACGACAACAACCGCTTGTATTAGTCTTGGTTGATCGACAACTAAACAATAAGCATGCAAAGTCCACAGCTGGAGAGATCTGAAATTCTCACCGAGAAAGGGATCTGGATTTTCCAGTGTGTTTGTGTACCCTGTCCTTTCTCTGCGGCCTGGAATCACATGAAAGGTGGACACAAGAGTCAGACTTCCCATCTTGGGCACGGCCCAAGGACCACGATTGTTTGAGGAGGGAACCACAGAGGAAAAGACAAATGTAGAACCGAGGATGAAACAAGCTTCCATCCCCGGGTGAACGCGGCGCGGTCGGACGTTAGGGACTGACCTGGAACAGCTCGGTCGGACGTTAGGAACGGTTGAGATGGGGCAGAGGATGAAAAGGGAAATGACTCAACAGTGGAATGGGCATCCCAGGGAGATGGTGCTGGTTTGATCATGCTGGTCTGATCATGCTGGTCTGATCATGCTGGTTTGATCATGCTGGCCTGATCATGCTGGTCTGATGATCATGCTGGTGTGAGGTTGAGATTTTGGAATACAAACATCCTTTTTCAGATATTACATTAATCAGACACACTCTTACTGATGCTAAATCTAATACAATTTAAACTCATCATTTAAAATCATTGTTATATATTGATTAAATGTTGTACTTTGAGTTAGAAGTTGCAAGAAATTTGATGATCTTAGGAAGCTGTTATAGCTTTAAAAAAACAGATCTGAATAACAGGAAAGGAAATTATGACAAACCCTTTTGGATAATATAACATGAAACAAATCTTTCCCTCTTACCTTCCTTAAGCTAACGAGTGATCTGACGTGACTGAATGAATCTTGAGTCAGTCTGATCACGTGTAGGTTAGTAATCACCCCAACACGGGAACCCCTCAGGTACTGGAACGTATTTGAACAGAGAATAGCTCTTCCCAAAGCAGGGTCGTGGCTGGCCGGACTGTTAACGAGAGCTCTGGTCTCTTCAGAAATCTGTCACGTTGGGCTCCAGCAAAGCCAGGTCCACTGGGCCAACTTTCTGTCAGCAGGTCCCAGGTTATGAGGCCTGTGTTGGGGCTGCCCTGGCCATGGTCTGGGCCTCTCTCTGGACCCCTGGGTGTCTTCCCCAGACCTCCCTGCTTCAGGAGGATGCGAGGATGGGTGTCATCCAACAGTCGGTTCACAGAGAAGGTCAAATCACGATCTCTGTATGTATGTGTGTGGGAGAGTTATGGAGAGGCAGACGTTGTGTGTCAGATGGCTGGACAGCAGGATGGGGTTAAGGTATATAAGCTTGACCAACATGTGCCTGCCAAACCTCTGCTCAACATGTTTTCCATACTGTCCGCTGTACTGGGTGTACTGGGTGTACTGGGTGTACTGGGTGTACTGGGTGTACTGGCTGTGTGGGCGTGACTGCAATAGAAACCCATGATGGTGACTGTCTTTCCATGTCAGTCTACTAACTGTGGGTATATTGGTCATTTACGGTGTGTGGAGAAACTTTTTCTGATAGCAGTTTTTTCAAACCACTGTGTCTGAGACTGCATCTCATACGTATTAAATGCATCAAAGACTATACATTAGTCTGGTTTGGGATATTTACCTGCAATATTGCATCATTTTTCAAAAGACTCTGGTAAAAGTTTATAGTTATTTGCCAAAAAAAAACTGAAAGTCAAAACTCAACTTTTTCTCAAAATGTTTTCTCAATATGTTTTCGCAAAATGTTTTTTCAACTTTTTCATTTATTTTTATTTTTTGTCAGTAAATAAAATATTTTGTACTTTGTTACTTCTCACCTCTGTTTACAAGACAGTGCTTAACAACATCTCAAATACTCTATGTGGGAAAAAGTTTGAAAATACCAAAAGGGTCACCTCCACAGACACCACAAGCAGTGTTGTCCAGATCAGAGCTTGTGCAGGAGCCCTCAGGGTGTGTTCAGTCTGGGGAGGTGGAGGGGTGTCTTCAGCCCTGGCTGGAAGGGGACTGGAGGTGAGGCCTTGCACAGGGGGGGGAATTCCACCACCGGGGACCAAGGATATTGTTAGGATATTTGCAAAAGTTCACTCTGAGGATCACAGTGTAGATGTTGATATAAAATTTCACTGGCAGTGACTTAAAGGATTAGGGATTGGCTGCGAGGGAAAGACAGAGAGGCCCACAGGCCCTCAAGAGCAGGAATGTTTTTGCGTTGATGTTACTCACTATGTATTTGTATTTGGAAAGATTACACCTGCTGTGAAGAAAAATCACATAGTTGTCTTGGCAATATCAGGTATATTAGTTGTCAATGGACACAATTGTAATGGTGTAAATGACCGTAATTGTCATGTTGCCTTGTTCCAGTCGGGAACTATACTGTTGTGGACATTTATTTTATTTCGCGAATAAACCTGTACTTAACAAGGTAGATCAGATAAGAACATATTCCTGTGTAGATACAAGGCCCAGTTATCCTGTTGTGTAGGGGAGGAGTAAGAGGGCGGGAAATACGTTGGACATGATCATGAGTCTTACTCTTTAAAAATACATACTGTATGCATGTAACCCCAAATTAAATATTCTGTGTTTAGGGTATGCCTGTTAACATGAATCCTCAAACACACTGGTCATCAAATATCCAGTACAGGAACCTGCTGAGCGTGACAGAAGGAACTTTTCTGGTTACAGTTTGTAAATTGCTTAGATTTTCTACAGTCAACCTCCAATTTCCAACGTGATTTTCTTCAAGCAGTAGATGGGTTCATACGGGTGTGTGTTTTTTCTGAACTGGCGATGAGACCATGTTTGTCTGACCAAAGCGTGACCACACTGCAACAAAACTCCCTCCAAGCAGAACCACTATAGGCAAGAACATAATTATAGCTGTTTGCATTTCAACAGATCTGATCTTATGACCTTTCTCGAATTTTGGGCGGAATCGAACGATTGCATTACAATTGCCAGGCGTCATATACAGCTAATTAATGACTTATCGAGTAATGCAGTGAGAGGAAAGGACAAGTTTACAGTGCCAGTGAGTTTTACACAATCCCTAATTGGTGTATGACACATGTTCTAACCATGCTGTTGTTGTTCTTCCCTTTCATCCTCACCTCAGTTCGACCCTTGAGGAGCCAAAACTACATGAGCACAGTCCAGTCCACCCGTTTAAAACACACTGACAGACGGAGGCAAGGCAGGGAAAGAATTCTCAAGGCACAAAATAATTCTAGCATCAAAATGTAAAAACAGTCTTTAATACAAAATGTGCATTTATATTTGAGATTAATGAATAAAGAAGGAAAGTTCTCTAAACTTAATGAATCATACTTTCTACAGTAAAAAAGCACAACTTTAAGAAGCTCATCCACTTGTATTATACATGAAAGGGTATCGTTAGAAATGATGCTGGGAGGTGTTTGATGTGTACACACCATCCTCCAGTAACAAAAAACTAAACTCTATATTCCCATGTCATTCAGAGAAGTACACATATTTGGCCGTGTCAACATTCAACAGGAGTGTGACGTTTGACGTCCCAGTAGGGGCCAAACAGTGTACACCAGCATCAAGGTGCACATTACAGCCTTCAACGTCAAGCCCTGTCCTGCTCGTGGACTGGTAATCAGGCCTGTATAGTGAACTGAACTTGACCTAAAACAGAATCCTGTGGAAGTCTTTCAATGTGTTATGTTCCATAAGTCATATGTGACTGTACTGTGTTGAAGACAATCAGAGGTGAGTAATTCAGGAGAGTCATATTTGACTGTACTATGATGAAGAGAATCAGAGGTGAATGATTCAGGAGTCGTACATTCATACTATGGCTTTATATTGACATTATATGGGGACGCTATAAAGCAATAATTTTGCCATTTGCCATGGAGTTCATTTATAATCACTCCTACTTTACCAACAAAAAAACATTGTTGGTAAAGTAATAATTATTTCTTACACAAATATTGAGGACCCCATTAACAAGGTGAGAAAGCTGGAACTGACACAATGCATATCTCCAAACAGACACGCTCCACATTAAAGTTGTTATGATGGAGTGGCAGGAACACTTGGGAAGGAAATTAAACTTGTTTGGCCTGGCTGGTTTCTGAGGTGGCTGGCAGAAACTAACCCGTAGATTAATTTAGTTCTTGGAGGGTATGAAAGCAAGGTCACATCATTATTGTCGCATGGACATTCCCAAGGTTAAAAGTCCATCAAACTAGGAAACAGTGATCTACCATTCAACCATCTGTTAGAAGACATTTGACTTTAGATTTGTGCAAAAAACGTAAGAGATAGAACATGCATCTTGCATGACTGCATTCATTTTCTGTTTTCTGATTTAAAATGCCAAAATCAAGTTAAATCATAAAACAGGAATAGTGTGAAATGTGTCATTTTAACCTCGGCTAGTTTTAATAAACGGTTCAAGGACACAGTTACTTCCAACTCCCCAGGTTCAAGTTAAACATCCTTGAACCATCACAGTAAAATGCGTGTGTTCACAGCCCTGCGCCTTCGGCAGCGTGTCCCCTGGTGACACAGGTCTGGCCTGAGTGTCTTGGACAGTGACCTCTTGCCCTGCCTGGTTCTTCCACCCGGTGGAGATCCTGGTTTAGATGTTCTGGTGGTCTGTGGTCAGGGTAATACCTCTCCAACACAGCTGTTCTCGAACCACAGCTATCTGAGCTCCAGTCCTCACAGGCCTGCCCCCGGACAGTGGGTGGCACGTGTGTAAGCTACCCTCTCTACACTCAAACAGTTGTGTGCACACATACAGGCCTAGGCCCCCAGTCCCTTTCTACAAGTACTTTACACACACTACCATTCATGTAAGGAGGAATCTCTTTTGCAAATCTACAGTGTGTGATTCCTAACAGCCAAATAAACAAACTCAAAGCTCTGGACTGAATTTGGAACTGGTGTGCGGGCCATCACCCCCAACCCAGACCGCCCTGCAGCCTGTGCAGCGCTAGCCAGGGCTACAGTGTCCCGCAGTGCTTGTTTTTGTTGTGGTCCAACACAGACAACATGGCACTGGTGCCCTCTCTGGGCCCACCACACCCCCTCTCCTGTTTGTTTCTTGTGTCCCTGCCTTTCATGCCAGCAGTGTGCCTCTCCTCATTACAAATGCCTGCCCTGGGAACCGATAACACACAGCTAGTCATGGCCTCTATCTCCTCTGTCTAGACCTCCCCCCCTCCATCCAGCAGGCCTCTCCTTCGCCCCCAACCCTCCTCCTCCCTCCTGGGCTGTGGCTGCCGGCTGTCTCCCTCCCTCAGTCTGGAGGGTTCTGCTGTGGCTCGGAGCAGGATGGAGGAACCACGCCCGGGTAGCATGATTTGCAACCCTCTCTTTCTCTCCTTCTCTCTCACTTTCTCCTCTCTCTGTCTCTCCCTCTCTCTCTCAGTCTCCCCTTTGCTCTTTCTCTCCCTCCCACTCCCCCCTCATCCTCCCTCCCTCTTTCTCTCCCTCTCTCTCTATCTCTCCTTGGCAGGCGGGTCCTTTCCTGGGCAGTTGTGAGACCTCAGTGAGGCCTGAGCCCAGAGAAGCCCCATTTGGTTTTGGTTTCCTCCGGGCTGCCACCATGCCACACCTACGGCCCTCCCGGCTGAATGGGAGCAGTGTGGTTGGGGGATCAGGGGGAACCAGAGGGCGGTGAAGCACAGGTCCCCAGCCCTGCTGTCTGGCACAGTTAACCTGCAGGCCTCCCTCCCCTCCTCCTGAACTGCTGCCTTCGGGCAGACGAAACAGAACGATAAAAACACGGACGAACATTAAAAAACTGTTTTCATCCTAGAGCCGTAGTCATCCTAAATGCTGTTGTACATACAAGCTTTACAAGTACAATATTCTAACTTTTTATGTGCAATTTTAGGGAGCTGTGCAATAGTGGAATCTGATGGATGTGTGTGTGTGTTTTAACTTTTTACATTTTTACGTTATTTTATAAACTTGTGTATTTATTCAATGCACCTGAGGAGGATTCGTTGGACAGTGTTGTACAGATATTCTATTCTCCTCCCCTCCTCTCTTTCTCTCTCTCCCTCCTCCTCCACTCCCTCCCTTTCTGGTTCTCCTTAGTGCTGTGTGCACGCTATCCACCTAATGTCTCCCTCCAGACTCATAGCCCATAAGTGGAGCAGAGTGCTTAGGTGACCTTTGACCTCTAGTTAAAGAGGGGATCACAGTACATGTGTGCTACCCACCCCCCCACCCTGTTTGGTTTGCCAGACTACTAAATCGAGTGTTCACTTCTTACACTGCATCTCCTCCTCTTCATCCCTGTCACAGAACTCTGAAGGATCCTTCTTTGTGTTCTGTCCAAGAGCTCACTGTGCTTTGCAAATGACCCCTGCCAGCATTTACCCCAAACAACAACAGTCTCTAAATTGCCCCCTCGCTAAACTAGAAGAGGAACTTAAGGAAGACACTGATTAGGATGTCCAGCTCTTCAAGCAAGTGGTGTGTTTCTGTTTAGAGCGTAACATCCATTCATTCCAACAGCTGGAGTCAGAACTATTCTGTCTCACCTCAGGCCTTCTGGGAAATAATTTGTAATACTTCATCAGTGAACGAGCAAAAATGATCTGTAGTCTTGGAAGCCCTTCATGCTGTTGAGGTTTGCTTGGGGCTTGGCAGTTCTACCGTAAGTGCTGATTTCCTCTGGTGTTTAGCATGCAAATATGTTGTTGTTGAGCTGTGCTCGCCTGGTAACACCTAACTGTAATGAAAGAGGAATGCCTAATAATTGTATTTTTGGTCTTAGCTGCAGGTCACAAAAGATTCAAATAATAAAAATCACAGTGTAAGCATATCTGGTGTTATTATGCCATTACAATCTAGTTACAGTTGATTAAATACTAAACCACACATACACATGCAAACAGATACACACACATACACACAACATGCAACATTAACTCCTTTGCGCTTCAATAAGAGACAAAGATTAAGAGGATTATACAATCCTTCTCTGGGGAGAGTCTATCGTGCTATCCTCCTGAGGGGAGAGTCTATCGTGCTATCCTCCTGAGGGGAGCGTCTATCGTGCTATCCTCCTGAGGGGAGAGTCTATCGTGCTATCCTCCTGAGGGGAGCGTCTATCGTGCTATCCAGTCTCCTCTCTGCAGCCAGTCAAGCCCAACAAGCTATACCTGAGTGTGATCCATGAGAGGAACAGGGCTCTGTTGTTGCGTGTGCCTGGACACTGCCTGTGTGTTTTTAGTGTGCACGCGTATGTGTGTGTGTGTGTGTGTGTGTGTGTGTTTGTGTGTGGCATACCTGTTGTCCTCTCCATGCACCACACCACCAGAAGCTTTAGTGGTTGTAGTTTTGAGGGCTTTTTTAATCAGGAGTTAATTCCCGTTTTCTGTCCTCTTGAATGTTTGCGCTCGACTTCCCAGAGGATTGAGCAGCTCAGAGGTTGCTCATTCGGACTAATTAGGCTTCAACTGAGTAGAAGCGCTGTTCTCTCTTAGCCCTCTGGCTAGACTCCCAACACACACACAAAACCTTGTCAGTGCTTGTTTGCATGGATTTGCCTGACAGATGGCAAAACCTCAACCCTTTCCATGAAATTAGCTCCTTTTGGCTGTGGACCCCAAAGGTGGAGAGGACACAGTAATCAGCTCCTACTGAGCTGTGTACGCGGCTCAAGACAACACAGATGATCAACATCAAACTACTAAAACTGTTGTGGGACGAATGTTAGTACACATTTTAATTGCATGCCTCCATTTTAATCTATTCTAACAAATGTAATTCTTCTAACCACTGAACCCTAAGGCTTTGGCACCAAGTTTGAGTGAACTTGAGTCGTTTGGATGTGGTTTGTGTAAGTATGTGCTGTAGTTTATTGTGTTAGTATGAGGTGTAGCTTATTGCGACCATTTTGGGGAACCGTGACATGTCCAGTTTTCAGTAGATCTGCACACTGCTACCAGACTGAAGTGGTTGTGATATGTTGTACTGTAGTTTTGGACAGATTAGATTTTAACTTACTGTAAACAAGTCCTTAAACAGCTATCCACTTATACTTGATAGCTAACAGCTCTATGTGAAGTTCAAACCAGTTTTGTTGTTGAGTGAGATGAAAACAAATCATGCATGATCTGTAAATGTTTATTTGTGAATGACAAAAATCATGCTTTTTAGATCGGACCATTTCCCTTAAGTGGGCTGTACTGCCTGCTGTAGGTGTGCAGTGATAAACACTATGATGGTATTAATTTGAGTTTGTGCACACACATGGATGTATGTGTCAAAGAGTTTAAGCGTGTGCGTTTCAAGTAAAGTATTCATCTTTCAAACAGCCCACTTTGAAAGGCCTTATTGCTGTTATGGAATGTTACTAATCCTGTCTGGCATTTTGGTGTATGAGTATGTGTGTGTGTGTGTTTGTATTGGAGGTTCTTCTCTACGTACATGGTTGAGTTTGGGATTGGGGTGAAGAGTCCTTTAAAGGCACCCGTGTGAATGTCCTGTCATGGTGCTGGAGCGAAGACTGCCCAGGGAGGAGGGACCTGCTGCTGACTGCCCAGGTAGGAGGGACCTGCTGCTGAAGCTAGTTTGGCTCCTGATAAATGTGGGAGTGAGAGGTGACGTGTGAGACTGTACCGATGCAACGTTCAGGATGATCGTCAGTTAATCTCTCATCTGACAGCTTCTGTCATCTCCCAGTCTGCTCTGCTGAGGAACCTTCCAGACAGGTTTACTGATGTCTTGATGGCTCTGGGCTGGATTACCATTAGTCAGGCTTTTCACTTAGAGAAAAAAAACCTTCAACCACACCAACACAGGCACATGCATTACACCTTCCATGTGTTTTTCTGCTTGACAGTGGGAAATGATCACAACAGGTTTCGGATGCCTGCTCCTGCAGAACTTCACTCACATTACAGCTAACAACAAGCTATTTGTCAGCACCACTGAACAAAGAAATTGCTTTTTTATATTGCTTTATTGGAGATTTTATTTGTCCTGTGTGAGTCCCATTCCCTAATACTGCAACATACCAGCACATCAACTGACTAAAAAGGTGGTATTAGACACTTGATAATCAGTATAGAAGAGAGCAACTTGTTTCCAGATGATACTGGCTGGTGAATGCTCAGGGTTTCTCTTAAGCTTGCAAAAGCCCGGCTGTGAAAACCTGCTGCTTAGTGACCCTGGAAGCCCTGGAAATGTTCCAGAAGAACAAACCATGGAGTGAGAGCCCTTGTTTGAAGGAGGAAAGAACAACCCAGGAGGTATGTTGTACTTGAATGTGGTGCCAACGGGACGGACTAGTTGGATTCTAAAAATACACGACAGCCCTGTGCTCCCAACACGACAGCACCTTTGCCCCAATAGACCCAAAACCCTGACCGCAATTACCAGAAAATTGGTCTTATTTTCTCTTCGTCTTCATAATTTCCAGTCAACTTGTAATTCATCAGTTTGTGTGTGTGTCAGCTTTAAGCAAGTGAGTGAGGAAGTGGGTGGCGCCTTGTGCTATTTAAAGCTCAAAGTATTCCAGGTAGGCTTCCAAACTTTGCTTACTCAACCATGCAAAACATTTACCGAGACAAATTTCAGAGCTTGACATCGGTGACCAAGTCACGCCAAGCCATTAGCTGAGACCAAACACACTCATGAGCAAGGCCGCAAATCCATCATTGTTGCCGTGCAACAGCAGGACAAGAGCTGGGTTCATTCACACAGGTGATTGTGTGAGTGTCTGTATGCGTCTGTGTGTGTCGGTGTGTGTGTGACTGTATGCGTCTCTATGCGTCTGCATGCGTCTGTGTGCGTCTGTGTGTGTGTGACTGTATGCGTCTCTATGCGTCTGTGTGTGTGTGTGTGTGTGTGTGTGTGAGAGACACAGGTCAGCCGTTGGGGTCGGATCATCTCTTGAGTTTGACAGAGACAGAGAGGGGTGGGGCTGGGGTCACTAGGTTCACTGAGGAGGAGGGTGTTCCTGCGCCAGCCTGCCAGGGGGAAGTGGATGGTGAAGAAGTGGCAGGCTGATTGAAAGCGTCAGCCTTGAGCCAACCCCTGTGATCTGGCTCCAGTCAGACAGGTGGAGGTGTGGAAGCAGATCCCAGCCCTGCCTGCCTGCCACTCCTGACAGCCTCCAGCCTTCTGTCATCTCTCTGTCAGCATGAGAGCCTTTCCACCAAGTCATCAGACAGCACATCAAATCTCCAAGTGTTAATTTAACACCAGAAGTGATCATGTAGCTCCTTCTCATGAGAGAGGACCTATAGGAAAAGTTAAATCAACACTTACCATCATTCCCTTAGAGTTATTTGTGGTTGGTTGAGTAGTCCTAGCAACAACATAAGTTAATTTCTCTTCTCCCAAAATACATATACGGACACTTTACTTAAAAAAACGTGCTACAATGTGGATTATTGTTACTACAGCGATATTACCGCATGTTCTGCCTTGCAGCCTCCTCGGTAACAGAGGCCTGAAACATCACAATGAGCCAGCACAGGTGGTTTGCATTTGGAGGTGAGTCTATTTATAGCGCGGTCCAAACACGATCCAGGTGTTTGCTGTGTTCAACAGAGAAACCACAGCCAGAGTCAAGTCTCATTGGTGGTGTAGTAGTGCCAGCTGGGAATAGACAGTCAATCATTCAGATTCTATTGAAGGGAGTCTGAAAAATCGGAATAAATGTACTTTTCTGTTGCATCTTAGATTTGAGAAATAAAGAAGGATTATTGCGTAACGGTTTACTGCAGAAATATGAAAGACGAATTTGCTGTTTTGAAAATGTGTTATGTTCGAAATTTGTAAAAGGACCGCGCTACGTGTTTATATTAAATTAAGCAAGGAATTTGAAACATTTACCTGATATTTTCTCGAAGAACAATATTCTTCGAAATGTTAATTTGGTTGTTATTCCCTGTTCTAGTTGCTAAAAACATAGACTTCACTATATATCAGACTAACTGGATAGTTTTGATCCAGGCACTGCCATCCTGCCTAGCTGTCCAGCTGGCAGTCTCCTACTGCAAGTCTTTCAGGACTTTTTTTAGTGGCTGCCTACCAACACGACTCCCCACTCCCATCCTCCATCTCTTACAATCATATCCTTCAACCCAAGGCTCATAACAAGGATCGTAATAGGTCGGTAAGTTAAGGTTTTCTGTCCACCACAATCGAATGTGATCCCTCTCTCACGTTCCCTTTAGAAAAGGAAATAAAAAGAAAGAGTGATTGGGAGGGGGCGGCGGGAAACATATTCTCACTGAAGCCATTTTGTTAGGAATGTCTATTTGATTCCACATGAATGGATTTTTGGAGGTTTGATTTTATTGCGGGGTGCTGCGTTCCTCCTCTTGTTGTCTGGATCTTTAGCAAACCACATGTCGGATCCAAGGCCAGATAGTTGAAAAGCCATCCTGTATTGTCAAAGTGCTGTTGTTTCTCCCTAAAGCTTCAGTATCTGCTTTCAGTACTTGGTAACAACCAATTTAAACATTCCAGCATGAATGTTTGGTGTTTGGAATTCAGCAGCACATTTGCCATTTGTCAGCACTTTCTTGATGCTAGGCCTATCTTTAGCCACTGCCAAAGCTATACATTGAAAACTTGTTTTGTACAGTAATCAAAGCAATTGGCATGTTGACACAAATGTGGGTTAGACAGTACAGTCAAAGAAAGGGAACCATAAACCATTGTCTGCCATTTTCACAAGGAATGGAATCTGACGAATGTTCTGTCGAAAACTTGGACAGCACTGCTTGCATGATTTATACCCAGGCTGTCTGCTCCACCCTGCCTTAATGCACAGGATTAAGCTTTTCACATTTCTACTGAAGCTCCTAAAAAGGTTGAGGCCCTTGTGGTTTAAGATGGCTTCAGTCACTGTCAAACTTGACGTTTTGTATTTTACACATTTAATTGTTTTGACTTTTAAATCAGATTATTATTTCATGAGTCAGTGTACTACTAAAAACATCTTTAATGTTCTTTGGTCATGCCCCTTACTTGATCAATACCTGCATTTAAACCTTGAATAATAAGTTGGCATTTATTTAAATGTGTGTCAGTAAAACCTCCGTTGAACACAGCTGTGTGTGAGATGTCACCATGTCGCAGGGTGTCTGTACCATCCAGGTTCTACAAATCCTGACTGAAACACTCACCACTGTAGGGCCAAAACAGCCCTGAAACACTCACCACTGTGGGGCCAAAACAGCCCTGAAACACTCACCACTGTGGGGCCAAAACAGCCCTGAAACACTCACCACTGTAGGGCCAAAACAGCCCTGAAACACTCACCACTGTAGGGCCAAAACAGCCCTGAAACACTCACCACTGTAGGGCCAAAACAGCCCTGAAACACTCACCACTGTAGGGCCAAAACAGCCCTGAAACACTCACCACTGTAGGGCCAAAACAGCCCTGAAACACTCACCACTGTGGGGCCAAAACAGCCCTGAAACACTCACCACTGTAGGGCCAAAACAGCCCTGAAACACTCACCACTGTGGGGCCAAAACAGCCCTGAAACACTCACCACTGTAGGGCCAAAACAGCCCTGAAACACTCACCACTGTGGGGCCAAAACAGCCCTGAAACACTCACCACTGTGGGGCCAAAACAGCCCTGAAACACTCACCACTGTGGGGCCAAAACAGCCCTGAAACACTCACCACTGTGGGGCCAAAACAGCCCTACACCACCCACTCAATGTCTAACTTGTTCCTGGATATTACAGATCAAAGGTTATGGTTTCAAAGGAAAATCAGGTCAATGAATCATGCTCTGATAATTTTTTTGCGGTTGAGAATCTTGTAGCCATGAAATGACCTACACTGAAAGCCATGAACAATATAACGGAAATTGTTTTGGGGGGGAATGGGAAGGGAGTTCATTTGGCTGTAAGAAAATGTGTGAAGAATAATGAAGTGTGAGACATCTCCTCTCTTTGGCTCTCTCCTATCCGTTCTGCATGGCCTAGATTTATAATTAAAACATGGAGTGAAAAAAAGTGTCAAAGGCAATATAATGCTCTGGAAGAATGACAGTTGGTTTACTTGCAAGGCGAAAGAGTAAACAGTTTTCCGGACAGACATTACAGTCTTCTCTGGAATGTCTTTAAGCATGGTGAAAAGCAATATCCACTGTGTTGAAATGTTTTTACAACTAAAGAGGTTAAACCTCAAAATGGCACTTTCTGAATTCTTAACTAATTCTAGTAAAATGTGTGCTTTCAAAGAACCATTAAATTCCAAATTCCAGGCCAGAAAGCTTATGGATGTGTTTTAGGGCCCAGCCATACAATTATTGGAAATATATCAATATCTTTGGACGACAGACTAGAATATAGTTTCCTCAATCAAGTTTAGTTATTCCTCTTATTAAAGTGTTGACAAGTAGTAACTGTTAAAACTTTTAAATCCCAAATAGTATCTAACAGTGCACAGTGAGGTGCTAAACCCTTTGATTTAAAGAAATAACACTCGACAAAGCAGTGGTGGTTGTCTGTGTCGTGCAGCCACTCGGACTCCCCCTGGCACGCTCCCGCTGTGTCTCCTTCCAGTGGCTGCAGCTCGCTGTGAAGAGCACACCCGTGGGCTTGGGTCTGACAGCCTGCAGGGGCCCTGCCCAGTGCTGGAGCGCCCCTCACAGAGCCCTCGGCCATGTTGACATGAGCGGTCCAGCCCTGCCAGGCCCTGCCCAGGTGTCCCATGCTGCAGAGCTACCCTCCACCTCACAACACAGCGTATTAGAACATGGTGACATGTTGACATGTGGCGCCCTCCTGCCAGTGTTCTCACACGACGTGGAGCAGGTCTCGAAATCCTGCCCAGGTTACTGATATTAACATCTCGCTCTCTGTGGCTCTGCAGTGTCAAGGAAAATATATTCGGTGTTTTCCGTCCTCCTAATAACACTGCAGTGACCTTGTTTGTACGTGTAGTCTGAAGTTTTATAATTTGGGGTGGAGATGTAAAAGGTTGCAGAACATGACAGACTCTGTTTTAAAGCAAACTGTCACAAGTTGCAATCAAAATGAACAACTTAAAAGGTCTGATGTGTATCCTTACGTATGGTTTATTAAGAGTATTTGTTCAGGTGTCCTTTTAGATGTTGGTCAATTAGAAACACTTGGGGGGGAATTATTTTTATTAAATGGTTTTATTTGTATAAAAAGATCATAGAAATGATCTTGATCTAAGGAAGGATAGTTCAGATTTGACTTCCATCAGAAGATAAAGCGGTTTGACTGGTGTCATTTCAAAATGGTCAGACTGGTTGAAATTATCTGTGGCAATGCTATTTTCTCACTCACTCACTCAATTATAATTCAAGATCAAATGACCTTAGGGAGAAGGGTTGATGTGTATTATTACAAAATAC
The DNA here is from genome assembly GCF_054491055.1 of Hypomesus nipponensis. Taxonomy (NCBI): domain Eukaryota; kingdom Metazoa; phylum Chordata; class Actinopteri; order Osmeriformes; family Osmeridae; genus Hypomesus; species Hypomesus nipponensis. The sequence continues at coordinate 1,197,689 of NC_140383.1, read as the reverse complement.
AAAGTCTTCCTCAATGTCATGAAGAGCAGACTGTGTTGTAAACACAGCAGCTCCCAGACACAGGTCAGTCAAGGCATCTGATGCCCTGCCGTATCATGTGTCTGGTCTGGTCTGCCACAGTGTTCCATTACTCAAGACAGTGTCTTCTTGACATCTTATGCAAACTATGACAGCACCAGACACCTAAGAACACACAATTAGGATCCGTCCATCTCACCTTTGATGATGTTTAGCCTTCGGTGTCCCCAACATCACCTGAACAAAACAATGTGTCCCGGGCTCTGCTTTATCTTCCTATTGGTTGATGAATTTTGAATGGTGGCCCAGGAAGCATAAATAACACATGAGACACGCTAGCCTGTTGTGACGCAGGACAGCTCGCAGGGCTGGAGCCCGGAGAACGGTCCCTTCTTGCGTCTACATCTGGGGGCCCTGTGTGTTGTCTCTGCCATACGATAGGCCAGGGTATGTTTAGATGTCAGCGTGTTTCTACGGATCACGATACCTTCACCTGTGACTAAAGACAGGCGAGACCAGGGACCAACCCAACACCCAGGCACAGCCTCTCTCAGCCTGCGTGTGATTAGACGTGTTGACAGGTGACACTCATGACGGCTGACTGTGTCTGAAACAAGGCATTGTAAACGTTGGCCTTTTTTAGACGTAAACAAGCTAAACTCTCAATTCAACTAAGAGAGCAAGCGAGTCATTGCCGTATCACTTTCTCTCAGAATGTGAAAACACATGGTCTGTAGCTTTTCACATGGCTCTGAAGAGTGCAGACTTAAACCCAGCCTGCTGTGACAGGACACACGGTCTCCGTGTGTTTGTTTTAAGAAGCCTCGTCAGTCTTGTGACAGCAGCAGTTCCATTCTGAGATGCTCCAGGCAGGCCTGATGCAGCTCTGTGTTTGCGTAAGGGCTTTAGGCTGGAGTCACAGGGCCCAACACAGGACCCTGCCTGCCTGTCTACCTTCAGACGGACCAGTCAGCTCTCGCCCCGTGGCCCTTCATGTTCTACGTATGTGTGGCTGTCTGGGCTGCCATGATTTTATTAAGATAACAACTGTCAGTAGAGACTAATTGCCTTCTCGCTGTGTCCCCCCTCCACTGCTGAATCAGACTGCCGTGTCCCCTGAGGGGCGGGGGGTAGGGAGGGGGGTAGGGAGGGGGGTAGGGAGGGGGGTAGGGAGGGGGGTAGGGAGGGGGTAGGGAGGGGGGTAGGGAGGGGGGTAGGGAGGGGGTAGGGAGGGGGGTAGGGAGGGGGGTAGGGAGGGGGTAGGGAGGGGGGTAGGGAGGGGGGTAGGGAGGGGGGTAGGGAGGGGGTAGGGAGGGGGGTAGGGAGGGGGGTAGGGAGGGGGTAGGGAGGGGGGTAGGGAGGGGGGTAGGGAGGGGGGTAGGGAGGGGGTAGGGAGGGGGGTAGGGAGGGGGGTAGGGAGGGGGGTAGGGAGGGGGTAGGGAGGGGGGTAGGGAGGGGGGTAGGGAGGGGGGTAGGGAGGGGGTAGGGAGGGGGGTAGGGAGGGGGGTAGGGAGGGGGGTAGGGAGGGGGTAGGGAGGGGGGTAGGGAGGGGGGTAGGGAGGGGGTAGGGAGGGGGGTAGGGAGGGGGTAGGGAGGGGGGTAGGGAGGGGGTCCCCTGAGGGGCGGGGGGTAGGGAGGGGGTCCCCTGAAGGGAGGGGGCTAGGGAGGGGGGTAGGAAGGAAACACAGGAGAAAGAAGCTGAAGATGGAAAGAGAGAAAGGGAGAGGAAACACAGCTGAGATAGAGAGACAGCAGAGTGGAACAGGGTGGAGTGGAGAGAGGGATGGATATATGGAGAGAGAGAGAGAGAGAGAGAGAGAGAGAGAGAGAGAGAGAGAGAGAGAGAGAGAGAGAGAGAGAGAGAGAGAGTGAGAGAGAGAGAGAGAGAGAGAGAGAGAGAGAGAGAGAGAGAGAGAGAGAGAGAGAGAGAGAGAGAGAGGCCAAGTGCTGTTTCCCATGCTCTCTGTCCTCCCCCTGCAGGACCAGCGCCCTGCCCGGGCTCTTCCGGTCCTGCAATTTCATCTGCTTCAGTCTGATATCTTGAGTTGATTGATGTGTAAGAGGGAAGAACACAGTGTATTTGACTGTATAACTAACTACATACATGTATTACTTGAAAAGTGTGAAAAGCATCATAAGGCTTGGTCTGTGAAACCGGAACTTTGGTTTCTGTGTCTTTTGTTGTCCGGTATGTTAATGTTGAAGAAAAGACTTCAGTGTAGGACCCCATTGTTTTCTTTGAATTAACATTGTCGTTATGTAACACATCCTCCATCCCCCGACCCACCTCACCCACATCCCCCCTCCTCCCCTGGTTGTTCTCCTCCCCACTCCCCACCCTGAACACACCTCCACATCCCCCCTCCTCCCCTGGTTGTTCTCCTCCCCACTCCCCACCCTGAACACACCTCCACATCCCCCCTCCTCCCCTGGTTGTTCTCCTCCCCACTCCCCACCCTGAACACACCTCCACACTCCTCTTCATCTCTGGTCAGGATTCTAGTTCCTACACATCACCCCCTGCATCCAGCCCCTTCCCAGAACATCCCTCTTCTAATGTCTCAGCCACTCCAGAAAACACATTTACAGTAAACCCAGTCCACCCCATAATGCACACACACACACACACGCACACACACACTCACACACACTTCCCCAGAAGTCCTGGTTTGAATCCTTGTCTCCTGTATGTGTTTGATGGTTGCATCTGTTCAGTCATCCATGCTGAGCTGCAAAATCATCAGGCTTCCTGAAACAGCAGACACCCGTGTCACTGTACAAACAGATGAGTGTGTGTGTGTGTGTTTACATGTGAATATGCTACAGTCAGCTCACCAGTTTGCAGTGTACCTATTAAACTGATCAGGAGGTTCAGAGTAGTTCTCAGAAAATGACGACAACCTCTTACAATGACAGTTAACACTAAAAAATTAACAGAAAGAAACCTGTCAAATATTTTAACTTGGTTGACATCCTAAGTGGCAAATAAGAAGCCACTGCAGGCTTCCACTGACACGTTGGGAGCTAGTCGTCAGGAGGTCTCCAGACACGTGTGTCAGACACAAAGATTCCTCTCAAAGGGAATTTGAAAATAGCTTCGCTGACATCAGCAGGGATGGGAGCATACGTTAACAAGCTACTCCCTAACTTGGTGTGTTTACACAGACGACACCCTGATAATGACCTCTCCCTCTCATTATACAAAATATGCAGGAGGAAAAAAAATTCTGGAATTAAAGTCAAACTGTAGACGGATGAAGGAGACACACAGCATGTCTGCTTTATGATAAGAGTCTAAACATAGTATTAGTGGGGATATTAATGACAGTAATGATTCAAAAGAATGTAAGAAGCTGGGTGGTGCTGGAAGACCACTGTTATTGTTGGTGTGTCCGTTTTCTGGTTAAACACCCACATTCAGAGATATTGGTAATTCAGAAGTCGGGGCCACAGGGCTGTTTAGACCAGCTGCAAGATGTCTGTCTGTAGACCATTCAATAACAGGACTAAAATGATAAGACGGTACTGTTATCTGTGAGGGAGGACTTGACAGTGAGTGAAGTGCATTGCTTGTAGTTTATTCTAGGCTTTGACCTTGGGGTGAGGAACTGGGTTACCTGACTATGTCTGGGAGAATTGAGTCCTCTGAGTATTTGACTGAATCTGAGTGGGAGGAATGAAAGAATGAGAAATCCCAACATTTCATCAAAATCAAGAGCTTTAATCTTTGACGTCTTCCAGAACATCCTAAGTCTCCCTACGTCGTTGCACACACAGGAAGTGACAAGTGTGATCCCTACGTGGTAGCACACACAGGAAGTGACAAGTGTGATCCCTACGTCGTTGCACATACAGGAAGTGACAAGTGTGATCCCTACGTGGTAGCACACACAGGAAGTGACAAGTGTGATCCCTACGTGGTAGCACACACAGGAAGTGACAAGTGTGATCCCTACGTCGCAGCACACACAGGAAGTGACAAGTGTGATCCCTACGTGGTAGCACACACAGGAAGTGACAAGTGTGAGTCGGGACGCTGCCAGCTGTCCACTGTTTGCAGCCTGGAGAAAACAGGAACCAGGAAGGAACCGAACACAGTTGAATGAGTTTGACGGCACAGATGTGGACTGAGCTCAGATAACCAAAAACCCTACTAAGGTCAAAAGGTCGAAAGGTTTGACCCTAGCCGTTCCACGCTATGTCGGCTGACACCATTGCAGGAAAAGTTATGAACAGTATGAACATATCATGTTTATGGCCATCCCATAGCTAGAGTTTCATCTTTATTTACAACCTGAGATCTAGTCTAACTTGACAGGGGCTGTATATCACAAAGAGAAAAACAGGATGAAATCCAGTAAAAAGAGCTTGATCCACCTGCTATTGGACAACACTCAAAATCGTACAACAGCCACATTCTTTGACAGCGTGCTGTTTGAAACGAGGTTGTATAACTGTTGCATATTTAATTCCTTGATAAAGCTGGAAACCAATGCTTCTACATACTGCTTTGTTAACATGACACGAAAAATTCCAATCATAACATTGCTGGAGCGAGTGGGAATGTGACTTTTTTATATGGTTGCGATATATCATTTTTATAGTATCGTTAATATAGCATCTGCAAGGGGCCTCTACTGTGTGGAGTCTGATGATGGGAGGGCGCCATGAGAGCTTCACCCCAGGGTCATAGAGCTCCTCGTTTCCAACCCACTCTGTAATGAGGGAGATGCTTCCACTAAACATCCACAGCCTCCCACTCGACTAGCGTAGGAATGAACTTCTGGACCGTGTGGACTGAAGATGTCAGAGATTGAACAGCTCTACTGTTCTGTGGAGAACTTCAGTGAGGTTTATACTACACTGTTTAGCGTTTGAGGTTTTAGGAGCAACTGCAAATGAAGAAAGCAATATTGATCTTGTTTCTATAATGGGTTGTCATGTCGATACGGGCTCAAGTTTTACTGGAAAAGTGATTTTACAGTTTTTTTTATTTTGTCAAATTGATTAAGTCAAAAGTGACCGTAGGCATTCATTTGACATAGTTTAAACGTTAACATAGGTGAAACTTCATAAACAGCAGCTACAGTGGAGGTCTGAGATTTTGTCTACCACACGGAAGCAGTAGCTGTTCATTGGCTTGGATGTAAAGAGAATCCTTTTCACTCGTGTCCTGTACACTTGGCAGGCAGAACAAACAGCTGAGCAGGTGGGCTGTGTTGATACTGCCATTGCTCGTGCAACAGAGATACAGATTAGCTTTCATGTTTTCAGGCTACCACATTCATGAAGCTCTCAAGTAAGTTCTCAAAAGAGAAGTGAGAGATATGAGGATCATCAGGTATAAGCTCTGGAAGGACTCTGAGGAAACCCCAGCTCCCTCAAGGTCCTTAGAGGGTTGTAAAGGACATCCAGAAGAAGCCAACTAGAAGGTGAGTCAGAAACATTCTCTGCAGCACATCTGGAGATGTTGGAGCCGCAGATATGATGTGATCTGCTCCAGTCTCCTGGCTCTGGTTCACATGTCATCAGGCTTCAAAGTGCACCGCTGTGCCTTCGTTTCAGAGTTTAAACCGTGTCGAATTTGTTAGAAAAGCAGCGTACTGATCGAACCAACACATCACTGCTGCCTTGTGAGTCCAGTGTGACCCTGCATACCATCATGCATCGCATCTGCCTGTGTTGCAGGAAATGCATCTCTTATAGGGTCTCCTAAACTGGGTGAAGTTCAATGGAGAAGAACAGAAAGCTATTCTCAAACACACTTTTTTGTAAAGCCATTAAATCACATACACAAAAAAGAATCTCTGCAAATATGGTTAACACAATACTGTTCTAAGAATTCGGTTGCTTCCCTTTTTATACTTTTTTCTGTCTGGTGATGAACTGGAAGTTTCTGACAAGAGTTCTACCCTGAAGATGACTGATTACATGCACTTCATCAACCAAGGCGAATGAGTTCCAAACCTTTACTCAACTTGGCCAAGCGACACTGGCAGGCTGAAGCCAAACAGACGGTTTCACAGGTAGAACAGAACAGAGCACTGGGACAGAGAGATGACAGGACGCTGAGAGCAAACCCCAGTGTTTTCCTACAGTCTCCTATGTGAAGTCAACCACTCAGAATAACCGGAGGAAAAATGATCTCAAATGTAATTTTTCAAAAGCTTGTCATTTTACTGGATTCAATCTTTCCAAGTTGGATAGTTTTTAGATACATTGCCTTTTTAGATACAAATGCTTGGAAACGAGCTCTTCCAAAAACCTGCTTTTAACTTGACATGCTGATGATATACTGGGTGCTGCCGTCCATTATTGTAGATGTGTATAAACAAACAGTGTGTCCAATTCTGTGTACAATTCTTTTTTGTGAGTTATAGGAGCATCATTACCCTTTGAAACACCTCTGTTCTAATACATACAATAATTGCTTTGTATTACAGTTTATTAAACATTTTGTTGTGAGTTTAAATTTTACACTGTGAAATACTGCTACTGGGTTGTTAAGCTTTGACATTAAATTCACTTTTCTAGTAAACTTCTGATGTTGATGTGTGCCACATTTTCATCCAAAGGCAATTTTTTAAAAAGGAACTTGGAGTAGATTCAAGTCTCAAGCACTTACTTTTAGTGTTTAAGTGGGCTTTTATTTATTGGGCAAGACCCTCACACACATACTATATACAGTCCAATCCATATCCTCCTTCCTCCTCCATCTCCTTTTCCTCTCTTTGGAACCCCAGACTGATGTTTTCACTGGCCAGCGCGCTGGTCTTTCTCCTGAGGCTTGGACACAGTCAATCACCAGGCTTTGAGTTGTTCTGAAAAAGACCCTTATTTTGAAGGTCTATATATTATATTACCTCCACTGACAGGCAATCCTATTGATCCTGCTTGCTGTCTGTGCATTTTGCCAAAAGCACACAGCCCATGCAGTCTTTGCCTCCCCCGCCCTCTCTCCCTGCCTGTCACACCCTTCCTTCTCTGACATATTTAGCTTAGTAATTAAGAAATCCCAAGCAAGCAGGCAGGCTCTGAGATGAAAGCTGTGACTCTGATGTGTGTGAGGCTGGTAGGAGCCAGGGCCTGTTGCATGAGAGCCTGAGAGCGGAGCTGGCACAGGAGGGAGTAGCAGAGGAAAGAAAAGGCAGGGCACGTTCCTCATGGTGAGACAGGCATCTCAGGCCCAGACCAAGGTGAGCTGCAGCTTTATTCCATGCAGGGAATGTGTAATCATTTGAAAGTGGATCATGTTGAAGTAGGGACTCCAATGGAACCACACCTTATCAAAACAAAGTCCCCCATTTAGACACTGGCACTGAAACACAGACCTTTCACATGAAGGGGTGTTTTGAAGTTTAAATTTCCTGTAGGACAATGTTGATGAAACAGATGGAAATGTGGATGGGATGAGAGATGAATGGTTACATATTTTGTTCAACAGTAAATTAATGTAAGACCCCTGACATTAAACCTTAATAAAAGCGTGAAAGAAAATTAACTTTAGGTCCCAGTTCTGGGTCTAAGTCAAAATAAAACATGATGTCAATGGCGGTCCAGGCCCGCGGGCAGGTACTAAATGGTCTGGTTACATTCGCAAAGGTCCAAACTATCTAACCATGTAAAGTATTTCATCCAAAACAATGTATTACTTCCATAAATAGCCACAATCTCTTCTTGCATCATTCTGACTTCGCCAACTGAATAGGGCAGTCAGTCACGCACTATCGCTCATCACAGGACATTGACACCTCATTTGACCCAATAGGAGCTTCCATGCCCGGTTCACAGCCTTCTAAAGCCAACCAGACGCTCCCAATATCTGTGCTTCCTGCCCCACCGCTCCCCCACCTCTTTCTAAGCTAACAACTCAAAGTGGCTTCATCTGGCACTCAAATGAGCTTGTTAGCCTTGTAGCTAATACAATTCTGCAAATGCTGATGGCTAACATTATGGGTATCTGTGGAACCTTCAAAATAAAAGTCCAGACGCAAAATGGATGACAGAAGCAGTGTTATTTGTGCGACAATCCTGGTGAATCAGACAAAGCCCTCCAATGTGTTCATGCTTGAGTTTTTGTGTTTCAGCAATACTAATGGGGGATTTAGCTATAATATTTCCTATTTTATATATTTTTTGTATTTACGCCTGGATGCACTAGAAAAACATTTGTCAAATATCAATATATTGTGGTATTATATTTGACTTTAGACTTGAATTAGGTAACGCTGAGTGCTGTGGCCCAATGTTGTCTTCCAGCTATTACCTATCACCTCTAGGCCTTTTCAGGCATGTTTTCATAACAAAATCCAGGCGGAAATAAAAACGTTGAATTTCTTTGTGTTCAAGCTTCTATTACTCAACACCAGTAGGACTTACAGGGGTCCTGACAACAGGGGAAATAACTTTGGAGTGTCACATTTCAAAAGAAAACCACAATCATGCATGTACTCCAAATGGTTCAAGAATAGCTTTCAATTTTCTTTGGGTATGTCCTGTTTTTTATTTGACAGGATTGAGAAGAGGAAAGTTGGACACCTTTAGGAACATAGGATGTAGAGTGAAATGCAAGGTATGTCAAAGTCTGTCACATTTCTGAGAAACGAGGAGGAGGTAAGGAAAGGATGAGAGGGTATGTTTTGGATGAGAGGGTATGTTTGGATTAGAGGGTATGTTTGGATGAGAGGGTATGTTTGCCGTCTTGTATGGACGGAGAAGAAACAGCGTAATTCTTTATCTGGGCACTGCACAGTCCGACACTTTCATCCACAACGTTTCACTGATAGTGTGTGTTTCAAGTTCCTATCCAATCCCTTTCACCCCAGATATTACGGTAACAGACAAATACGTCTTGTGCCTAAGTGGTCATACATATTTAAACATTGAATAATAAATATGCTGTGAGTAGACTGTACTGTAGAGACTGAGGGCATGGTTAAATTTAACATGGGCAGTGCAGTAGCATTTAAAACAAATAATATATATATAAATATATATATATATTTCAACAATTCAAATCCCTATTTAGAATGGTTGTAAAATCTTTGGCTTATTTCAATGATTAGTGGTGTGGTTGATCTGCTTTTAAACTGCTATTATCAGCCCATCAGCTCTCGCCAATTCAGACAGAATTCATACAATACTTCCATGTAATGAATCCTGCTGGCCACCATGAAGGGATACATGCACTAATAGCAGCTAACGGAGATCCCAGACTTGTGATCTGGTTGTTCCAGAGAGGGGAAGAGGAGACAGGCTGTCCAAATACAAATCATGACAGGAAACAACCCACTGGGTTGAGAGAGAAATACCCAATCATTGTTGGAAAACCTCAGCTACTGTATAGGCCATGGACAGAATAAGTAGTTAAAGCAAAGTGCATCTGAATGGAGATGAATATGGTGCCCTCTGATCACTGATGGAGACTGGAGCAGTTTCAGCCCACCTGGGAAACTCCAGCCATCTCACTCTTCAAGACAACACACAGCATACAGTAGGGATCAAACCAAACGCAACATGCTGTGGCTACTGCCTGAAAGTTTGGCTTCTCTCCCCTCCCCTACTGTATAATCTGTATCGTGTGATCCTGTATTACGTACTCCCTGACCACGACTCATCTCTTCAAAATAAACCCCTGATACTTCATTAGCTGTACAGAACAGTTCTCTTATTGGTCATGATTAGCTTGACATCTACAGCCTTGTGGATCAGATTCTCATAGGGACATATCTACCATGTGATCTTCCTGGCCAAACTACAGCACGGACTTAAACTCGGAGTTCAATGTCAAGATGTTTCCCGGTGTGACTGAAATACGGTCCTCAGTCTCATCACCGCTGTGGTCAGGGAGGTGCAGGAGGCTGGGAAGCAGAGCTGATCATCAGGCTCCTGGGCATGAAGCACACCTGGGCTCTCTGATCATCAAGTCATAGTCTGGGTGTGCCGGGGAAGCCTTCCCCTCCGTCTCTGTTACCCGCCTGTTCTGAGGAGACGACAGCTCCAGTCACCGCAGCACTGAGAGGGGATGTTGGCTATGTGAGCAGAGGGCTGACTGTTCTTGAGGGATCTGTCACTGCCCAATCTGAATCCCTGTTCATGCAGCTTAGTAGAAATTCACAGACATTTGAAGGTTGAACATTTACAAGCGAATGACATGAAATATCAAAGTCAAGGTGAATTTCATCAAGGACAGGTGTGTTGTTCAGTAACCTGGCCAGCTGCCAAGGCAAACACCCAGCGCTTCACCCCACGTCCATCTGCCTCTCTCTAGTAGAGGCTACCATGCCTCTGGGAGTCCAGGGAGCGCATGAGCATCACAAGCAGAGGGATATTAGTAATGGCAGGGAAGTATGAAGTGGACAGTCTGCTGAGTGCACAGTAAACATCAAAGGTAGGACTGGCATGGGTGCAGAGTGGATGTCTGATTGGTAATGGTTTGCACATGCCTAAATGGGTCCACCGGGCAGAAAGAAAGAATGGAACATATCTTTGATCTTAGCGTGACAAAAGCCTTTTCATGTACAGTGACAGAAGAACAGTTAGATAATACAAGGAAGTTTGTGGTGGCATATTTTGGTTTCCCTCTCAGTTAAATGTGCCCGACATGTAGAATGGTGATACACTAAAGTTTAAACAATTAATTTAGATAACCATACACCTGTAGTTATGGTATGGGCTCAACAGTTTTCCAATAGAAATGTACACATATTTAAGCTTTTAAACTCTAACAATTCAAAACCACAGATTAATTCGCAAATAGCCATCCAAGTCAATCAACCAAAACATCTCGATTTACTGTAAATGTGCATTCATGGCCTTGGGCTATTGTTCTCTTTCAGAGTGGAAGACATTTGATTCCAGTGTCATTGTGTATCTTGTATTGCACCCTTTAGAGGGGTGGCCTTTAGAGCCATTACCGACACAAAAGACCCATTACCCATCTGCTAATGGAGACGGGATCCAGAACTATGGAACATGGAAAGAGAGGAGTGTTAGCATGACTATACAAGTATATAACTCAATATCTTACAGCTACCTCATTCTAGCACAGGCTAGCCAGCTAAGAGTCACCATGCTAGGCCTTGGGTTAATTAGATTTTGTGTTACCCTCCCTATGTCGTAAAACGGTGCATTGTGTGTGCATTTCTCAAACCATCTGCAGATACTCTAAGATAGAGTTTTTTTGGGGGGGGAACTATTGCAGGGTGTGCTTCAACAGTCTCAAACATTTGTTCCAGGACTGTAGAGATAAATATGATTCATTGATCTCCTAATGAATGTGGACGTTGCATGTAGAGGAACAATGGGATAGCCGCTCCTTCCAAGGGCCGACATCCCCCGCCTCTGATCCCCGTCCATCCAACTGGAGCACGTGCCCTCATGCACGCTCTCTCAGGAGCACGCGGGCAAGCGTTCATAGACACACCCTCTCTGCAGACGCGTATCATCACCACAGCAACTCATTTCCCTTACAACATGAGGTCAACCCAGGAGTCACGTGTGTCAGGGTGGCTGAGCTGGCCCTGTCCCCAGACCTGCCGAGGTCCTGCACTCTGCGGCCGCGCTGAAGGGATGTCAGGAGGTGGAGAAGGGGTGGGGGTGACTGTCGTATTTTACTTCCGACTGGCTTCTCTTCTCACAGCTGGCCAGCTCCTCCGTCCTCCCAGAGCAGGGCTGTGGCCACACCAGGCACCTGCGGCTGACAGCTGGACTCAGTGTTACGACGGGGCTGGGAGCGGGGCTGGGAGCAAGGCTGCTCACTTACGTGGTGCTGGTCCCAGAGAGAGGGGGGGGGGGGGGAAGGGGAGAGGGACGAGGGGGGGAGAGAGAGACAGAGACAGAGTGTAAGAAATAGAAACAAAGAAACAATAGAGAGACAAGAGAAGCAGAGAGAAAGAGAGAGAGAGGGGATAAAGAGAGACAGAGAAAAAAGAAACAGAGAGGAAAGAGTTTTACTTACTGTGGTTCATTTATTAGATGAGTTTTACATGGAATTGTTTCTCGATTGTCTTCATGTTCATGAACACGATTCAAAAACTAAGTGAGACAATTGCAGTGCAAAAATAGCATTTTGATGGTCTCCAACATCAAAATAAGGTTGTTTTGTATCCTCCATGTCAACCACAATCATACAATTTGTATGATAAAATTGTATGTGTATTTCTTCAAAGTGTTTCAGTGAGGTCACTTGGTGAAGGGTGAGGACCCCTCAATATAAAACACATGGATTGGCCTTTTGGGAGCAATAAGTGTTTGCTAGAGTTAATACATATATGACAACAGTTTAGGTTTTGGCGCTCAAAACATCTATTAACTCCAGAGTCCCACCTAGAAAAGATCAGATTTTGTCTAATTTTACATGATTCATGCATCGGTTTATGAGTGTCAATGGCACTTAGAGTAAACTTTATTTGAAAAAGAGTAATGGCGTTCCTCATTTATTGCCTGAGTGAATTTGAAATATAAAACGCCTGAACTCCAGCTAGCCTTTCAGAGCTCATCATTTCTGCCGTCAGCAGATCTTATTTTCCTCCAACATCCATGTGATCCTCTCATTCAAGACTAAATTACAACCAAGTTCAGGTATTTCAGCACATAGGAGGCTGAGCAGCTGTCTGCCAGATCCAGACTCAGTATAAACACACTAACTGTCCTATGGTTTAGAACGAACACAAGGATTATTATGACACTTGTGTCCTACGCAAACCACAGTTCAATTCCTGCTCTGCACATTAGTTTTCTCCTACAGACTCACAACGAGAGTTCTCCAAAGAGCTTCCAAATCTTTCCCAGGCCTCAAGCGCCTCCATTCCTTTAGCAATGCTGTGGTTTCAGATGTCTGACAGTAAACGTAACACAAGTGTTTTGTGGTAAATTAAAATAATATTTGCAGAGGACTCTAGGTTTTTTAATACGAGGACGTACAACATGCTTTAGTCACATCTCAATATAATTTGGCTGCTTGTTTACCTTTTATGGTAACACTAAAAGGTTTTTGAAGCAGATAGTATTTAAATAAATACTTTTTGATAGCTAAAGCTTACATTAGTTTCACTGGCCTTATCATCTATATCTGAACCCTTGCCTGTTGCTGTAGTGTATCAGCTGTTACCAGTGTTGGCTGTGAAGGCAGCAGAACTGCGATGGTTAAGGAGGGCTCAGGAGTTTGAAGTGTCCAAAGCAGAGTTGTTGAAACAGCAGCATAGGGGTGAGATTAAAGAGAGAGGTGAGGACATGTTGTCATTAGTTGGATTCTGGCTTCTTTTCCTGTATCGATGCAATCTAGCCATAAACACAGCTGCTGTCAAAGAATTTCCCTCTCAATAAACACGAGCTGCCACTGTGAACTGAACTGACGACTGGACCCATCTAAGAATCAGAAGGCTGTGGTCAGACTGAGAAAGATAACTATCTATGGGTATAGCTATCATTTGGTCTGGACAGACTTTTGAGTTTGAGGCAATGAGTTTAGCTGGTTGGTGCCAACAGGCAGACAGACAGACAGACAGACAGACAGACAGACAGGCAGACAGACAGACACACTCAGGACATGAGGGAGTCTGCGAGTGAAATATTCATATTCTCTCTGCTCCCTCAGTGTGCCACCTAAATCAAACCATGGGCCATCTGGCACTGAGGCATAGCATGCTGTGGAGTGAACAGCAAAAGCCATTAGGCAGAAAAAGGATGCCATTTTGAAGAGCGAGTGAGAGAGATAGAGAAAGAGAGTTAGAGAGAGAGAGAGGCAAAGTAGGGCTTTGAAAATTTAAAGAGGCCCTGACTGCTTTCTACTCTCGCGTCTCCCAGGCCTGAGTGCTTCAGATCACGGCTGGGGAACTTCTCAGAAGGGATGGAATGACCTCATCCCCACTTGCAGCGATGTTTGGTTGGTTAATGAGACTATTGTGTCCCTGTGTTCCATTCAAGGTGTCAGACTTAAGTACGAGACCCTCAGTTTTCAATTGTTGGATTATCTTGACACCAGCCCCACAAGGCATACTTGCGTTTTCCTTCTGTGTGAGTGCCTCATGCGTGGCCTGTAGAAGCACTGCCCTTGTGCTTCATGCGTGGCCTGTAGAAGCACTGCCCTTGTGCTTCATGCGTGGCCTGTAGAAGCACTGCCCTTGTTTGCACTCAGTGTCTGACTCAAACTACACTTGACAAGACTCGTTTACAAAAATTCAACACAATGCAATATAAAAAATACAATCATGACAAGGTGGGCTTCCAATGTCCACAATATGGTTTAGCACTGAATTGTCTTGAAATTTGTAGAAATACACATTATTATACAAGAATTCAATGTGTGTGTGTTCACACAAGACTAATCCACATATCAAGGCAAAGTTGGTGCTTGCCACGCCACTGAATCTACAAACATGAACCACTCGTAAAAATAAGTTTTGGTACAATCAGGGTATTAGTTCTAAGCATTGGATCAAAAGGGATTGTGGGATCATAATCCAGAGCTGTGGACTTGAAAGGAAAGCAAGTTCCAGAATGTTCTCGTGGTAGATTCCAGCGGTCAAACTCTACAGAACAGTGCAGTCAGGAACATGGGAATTTGCTTGAACCTTTCAGAACCAAAATTCAAACAGTTCTGATGGAATACAGTTAAGACAGGGGTTTTAATCAAAGGAATGTATTAAACGTTGTGATCACGCCTCTCTGTACTGACAGAGCATACCTGGCCCCAGAGATGGAAAGTAACAAGTATAAGTAGATTGTTCTGGTATCAGTACTTTACTTAACAATTTATTTTTCTGACTACTCTTTACTTAAACAGTTGAAAATATATTTTAAAGAATATTTTCCCCAAAATATTTCCCAAACTTTTTTTCCCAAAATATTTTCCCAAATGCAGTTTTCACAAAATATTTTCTCAAACACATTTTTTCCCGTAAATATTGTAACATTATATTCTCCTAAAGACATTTTCCCAAAATAAAAATAAAAATCTTTTTTAAAAGAATTAAAAAAAACTAACATTCCAGAGCAAATAATATCTTTTTTTTTTTTTTTTTTACTTTTTTCAGTTTTAACGTTTCGAAACTATATTTTCGAATAAATATTTTCAAATAAATATTTAGGAACATATATTTTCAACTTTCTAAACTTTTACTAACCAACAGGTAGTATTAATGGCTACTTTTTACTTAAGTATATGTCAGAGCACATTTACATTTACCATTAGTCATTTAGCAGATGCTCCAAAGCGACTTACAAGAAAGAGCAAAATAATTGCAATAAGACTTCATTTTCACAGCGAGTAAAAGTAGCTACATCGGTTACAACTTACCAACAAGTGCAACAAGTCCCTCAAGTGTCATCGTGTTCCTGGAAGAAATAAACTAACATCTGATCCAACAAATCTTTCTAAAGTACCGTTTTACTCCCGGAACTAGTGCGTCTTTAGCCTTTTCTTGAAGGTGGGGAGACAGTCAGTATCTCTGATGGAGGTGGGGAGATGATTTCCCCATTGGGGGAATAGACAGGAGAAGAGCTTGGGTTGGGAGCGGGCGCTCTTGAGTGGTGGGACCACCAGACGGTTTTAGAAGACCTTAGGTGGCGGGTGGTGGTGTAAGGCTGGATGAGAGACTTGATGTAGTCGGGTGCAGTCCTATTCACCGCTCAGAAGGTCAGTACCAGGGTCTTGAATCTGATACGGGCTGTGATGGGTAGCCAGTGGAGGGAGATGAGGAGAGAAGTAACATGGGAGCGTCTGGGTAGATTGTAGACCAGGCGGGCCGCTGCGTTCTGAATCTTCTGGAGAGGGCAGGTTGCGCATGCTGGGAGACAAGTGAGAAGCGAGTTGCAGTAGTCCAACTTGGGGAGGACAAGTGCTTGGGCTAGCAGCTGAAATGCTCAGATAGGTATCTCCTGATCTTCTGGATGTTGTAGAAGGTGAATCTACACTACCGGGAGACTGCACATACTTCTTTACTTTAACTCGAGTGAAAAAGTGTAGTCAGCACTTTAACTTTTACCAGAGTCTATTTAAACATGAGTATCTGTACTTCTACTTCAGTGAAGGATGTTTGTACTTTTGCCATTTCTGCCTGGCCCTGGCAGATTTTCAGACAGAGTAGAAAAAGTATTTAAAACACCATACCAGAGATAGCCTCTCACCCGCAATGAAAAGCTTAAGCATTGTCAACAAAGCTAAAGAAAAAGTAATTAAACTTAATAAGGTAGGGTGGAGGTAATAGTATGAGTTACCCTGTAAAGTACATTTGTGTTGGTGGGTTCCAAGACCTTTTTGCTCTCCACGTAACCCTACACCTGATATTCACATTTTAAAATGGCAGAGCTGGCAAAGACAGATAACCTCCCACTCTGTCATGCCACACCACAAACCACACACTGCAAGCTTTCAGAAACACCTACCCCCTGTGCCTTCCAGCCAACCAAACATTAACACCACCCCGCCCCCACTCCCCACCCCCCAACCCCCCGCAAAACAATATGAGCAATTACACCAAACCCCATTATGTGGCTCTGGAGTAATTTACAACCGTCAGATAGATGTTGAGCCTCTCAATCTCATCCCAGAATCACACAGGCATTCAAGCCCTCATAGCCCCTATTATTGTCAGCTGCTAAAATAAAATAATGTATATAGTGTTTCACCACCACTGAGTCTATTGTGTGCTGAGATGAGTATCTCCCTAGCCCTAGGTAATCGTAGCTCTGAATTATTCCTGTTCATATAGTCAAGGGCTTGGAGGCGAGGGGTTCGTCAGAGGGGCAAAGCCTGGAGGCCCCTACGCATTTTTCATTCAACAGTTTCATTGCAGGTCCTAACCCATTTGGCTCCCAGTCGGACCCTTCTGGAAGGATCCGGTCTTCATGCGAGGGGTTTGTTGAGTGATGTGAATGCAGGAAGCAGCCGGGGCAATGCCACCGTCCAACCAGGACGTCAAACACGTTCCTCCACGCCCCTCCAACGGGGCAGAGGAGGATTTTGGGTACATGAAGAGAACCCATCTAGGTGTCACTCTCGTGGTCGGAGATATTCTCCAGTTTCACGTTTCCCACTTAAAATGAGTGTTTGTCATTAACATTGATATCAGTGGTCGACAGTGACGTCCGACTGTAAAATTATATATCAAGGCCAGATTTGATACAGGTCAGCTCAGAGTTGAACCGATGCTGTGAGAGATGAGTACAAATGGTCTGAATGAAAACAGGTGGGGGCTGTTGGCAACTCTGATTGTGCAAGGGGATATCCGACCATGAAGTTAGCGCTGTGTGTAGCAGTCTCTCTCCCTCTCTCTTTCCTTTCCCTCACTCCGTCCCCACCTCCTTCCCTGAACTTACATGTAATGGAAACACTGCGGTGTGGAGTGGAGGAAAGGATGGCAGAACAAAGGAGAAGAGTTCAGTTTGGGGAGCTGACACTTGGATGGCTTCCCCCCTTCCCGCTTCTTTTCCTGCTCTGCTCTGCTCACCTCTCTTCCTCTTTCCTCACCTCCTTTATCCTCTCTTTCCTCTCCTCTCCCCTTTCCTCATCTCTCATTTCTCCTCCCCTCTCCTCTCCTCTCTTGGCCTCTCCTCTCCTGCTCTCTCCTCTCCTTAGAGTTGAACATGAGGTAGAGCGAGTCTGTAGCAGGAACACACCCAGATGACAGGTCTCTCCATCACCCTCCTCGTCCGCTGCTGCCTGCAGATGCCTGATCTCGCTGGCTGGATGCATCTCCCCAGATCTGGCTGGATGCATCTCCCCAAGATCTGGCTGGATACTTCGCCCCCAGATCACTTCACCTTTGCTGTGGTTCTCTGAAGCCATAAAAGTTACAGGCAATGATAAAAAGAATCGTGTTCTCACTCAACTCTCTCATGCTCGCTCTCTTTCTACCCCCTCCTGAGTCTTCTCCAGGTCTCTTGTTCTGTATTCCTGTTGCTTGATGTCAACTAGATTGGGTTGTACGGAAATCGTTTTGGATGTTCTTGTGGCTGTGGTTGAATGTTGAGGTTCATGTGTAGACGTAAACGTGATTCGTCTGGGATAAACTTTCTGCCTCCAATCACAGATCTCTCTCTACATAACCAGTCAAGGTGTCATAGTTGCTGCAGTACGTCTTGTTACTGTAAAACGGGTCAGCCATGCTGAATACAGAGACTGCAGTGCGTTTCATGGAGATCATTCTTAAACTCAAACTCATCTCTCCAGAGCAGCCATGCAAGGAGATGGTCTTACACGAACAGGAGTAAAATAAATTCACTTAGGATCCTTAATACCTATGATTTACAACGGCCCAGGACAGTCTAAGACATCCTGTCATTTCATATTTCATAGTCTGGACAGCTTATTCAGACAAAAAAGAAAGAAAAAAAACATTTGGGCACAGATCTTGAAAGTTTTGGCAGATTGCTGCCATGTCCATATAACCCGTGCAAACAGATTTCTTCTCACAGAATCATAAACTAAATCTGAGGTTTGACAGATGTATTAAAATATGAATGTTGTACTTTGTCAGAAAACCTTTTTTTAAGAATAGAGAATCTAGAATGTATGTTAATGTGTTTTACTGCTTGAACTATCAATACAAGTTAGGAACTAGTATATCAGTCATCATCTCACCGTTATAATGTGGAAGCCACAACCTGGCAGCTTATCACAGCACTAAGTCCTAAACACAACAAGCCTGCTGTTTTCCTTCTCAGAACATTCCCTTCTTCCACCCTAACCCATCCTGTATCTCAATGTCCACAGAACTGACAGAGAACTCTGATCAAAAGCCCTGAAAGCCCGGGGGACATCAAAGCAGCTCCCAGAGCGTCGAACCTTTTCAAACCACCAGGGGGCTGGTCCTCCCCGCGTGTCTGTCTGTCAGCTGTTCAGCCAGCAGGCACATGGTGGCAGAGGCCCTGATGACGTCATGAGGGGGTGTGACAAGGGTGAGAGAGGGGTGAGAGAGGGGTGAGAGAGGGGTGTAACAGGGGTGAGTCTCCCCCGAGGGACAGGCCCACTTCCTGGGTTCCACGGGTCACCAGGGCCCCGCAAGTGATGTCACTGAGCCACATTCATCTCATACACTGGTCTCTCTCTCTCTCTCTCTCTCTCTCTCTCTCTCTCTCTCTCTCTCTCAGGGTCCCTCGATACTTCTTTGGACTGTCTTTGGATGATGAAAGAGTGAGCGAGGCCTGCTCATCTTACATCATGCCCAGCTGAGAGCTTTGCGGTGGTTGGTGCCTGAACTTGGATTGTTTCAGCAGTTCAATGTGTTGGAGTGAGTCATTCTTACAAAATCATTAGGATCAATTCAACATCATTGAAAAATAGGAAGTGGCTGTCTTCAATCATCACCAAATTACAGGCTGCTGACAAAAGCATGTGAAAGAAGTTAGAGATTTACTGTCAGTGATCTGCATTTCTACAGTCACAGACTGTACATTCAGTTATTAATCTGTCTCACTTATTTATTGTAAACTGCAGGCCTTGGTTTAATGAGATGTGTTTGTAAACTTTCGGATAGTAGTCACCGTTCCATTAATGTAAAAGGATTTAAGGACAAAATTCAACATGCATGCCTTGGATCCCAAAACAATGAAACCTTCACTTGGTGTTCCACAAATGGTGAAAAATACCCTGAGAACCTCTGCGAAAACATGACAAACGGACTCTGTGATGTCTACTGTTATGGATAATACATTTACAGCCTGGCGGTCTTCCATTCACCAAGAGGGGGAAAGGAAGAAAAGTTTAGATTTCTCCAGGAGATGGTGGGATACTGGTCCCCAAAGACCTTTGATGGAAATTGGTTTTGGAGCAGCTTTGAGAGACTCACTGTAGGATTGCAGCTCTGGGATGCGTCATTTTCACACATGTTTCCCTGCTGTCTGTGGACGCACTTCTAGCTCTCTCTCCACGTCACCGGGGTCACAGGCCTGGGAAAGAGGGCGAAGTTCAAAGAAGCTACTCGCTTTGGCACAGCGTTGAGGCTTTGCAGGAAGGGAAGACATGTTTTTGGTCCTTAGACCTGTTTTTGATTATAGTTACATGACAGAGGTGTCCCGAAGGTCATGGGTCACTAGTTCTAACACAGAAATCCTGCCAACTACCACCAGCTTCACTCAGGATGTTGTCGTACCCCCAACGACACACCACAGCTTCAGAGATTGTTGTGGTAATCCATAGATGGCACGGGAGGGTGTAAAAGACATTGGTCAGCGTGTATGCACCTTGAAGGCTGCAAAGGGAATATAGCCCTTCCTCATCTGGGTCCCAAAACTCAAGTTAAAATAGGGTGGGAACTGACTGTCCAACCCCACACCCTCAAAGTAGTAGTAAAACGTTTACTACTATAGCCTACTTTACATCTATAATGTATATGTCATCATGGAGGCATTGCCACAATCAGTTCCAAGGAAGTATTAGCAACAACGGCAATTCGGTTTCCACCTTTGGCAGCATGGATCATATTGTGTCTACAAATGGAAAGCATTGGTTTTGAGACCGACAGCTTCCAATGATTTGGAAACACTTTAGCTAAAAAAGACTTCAATCTAAAGGGAGTTCCACTGTTTTTCTATGGTCTTCCAGTTTGTGGTGTCTAAGCTGACAGCTCCCCCACAGGGCTTTCCAATGTCCGTCAAACAGGATCAACCCACACCACTGGCACGTCCGGAATCACAAGTGGGTGTGCCTCTGGCTCCCTCCTGCACGCTGTCACCATGTCAGACTCATTAAATGTGCGCTCACTGAAATAAATGAACGGGTTGGGTTTCGCTGCTTTTCGGTTCGCCAACACTGGGGATCTGGAAGCTTCATAAAGACCCTGAAAGTTCAAAGTCGGAACACAAACACACACGCACAGTCTTCTTGGAGCAGTGGTCTCCTCAGCTGCCCTGGAGAACAGTGCTGTGAAGAAACGTCAAACAGGGCCACCCCCGGGAGCTCACAGGACAAGTGCAAGTACCATGTAGGATGAGGCCTTGTTGCAGCAGCCTGGGTTTGGATACAGCATTTGCTGCATGTCTTCCCTCCCTGTCTATCTCTCTCTGAATGCCTTTCCTATCACACTTCACTTCAAAATCTGTCTAATAAAGCAAGTAAAACGCCGGAAGGTATATCTTTAAAAAAGAGAGAGGATGGCTGTTCGGGGGTGGAGAGAAGGGAGAGAGGGGACCTGCATGGTCTTCCCAATACGTCTTCCTGGTTGATGGAGAGTTGCTGGAGCAGAGCGCAGCGCCCTGTCGGTAATCACCCCCCTGACACGCCTAAGAGCTTTCAGGTGGGGGTGAAGTGTGAGGAACGCAGGTCAAGTGGAAAGGCTGTGCTCTTTGTAGACTGCAGCTGTGTGGCTTCTTGGGATTGTTACAATATGCTTGGGTATCTCAGTGGATGGCTGCTCGGGGTACTGAACACTAGACTCATGTACAGGATGATAGCAGGACATGAGACTGGTGGTCATGTAAACTGTCAATGTGTAGCAGCTCATGAGGACTAAATCATAGATTTAGATGATTTCTAATATTATAGGTTTAGACAGGCTGCAAGGGTAGTCAGGGGGAACAGGATAAGACCATTCCACTGTAGCTGTACTGGTAACAAGTAATCTTGGAACACAAAGACGTGTTGGTAGTGGTATGTAGTGTGTTGGTAGTGGTATGTACTGTGTTAGTAGTGGTATGTACTGTGTTAGTAGTGGTATGTACTGTGTTGGTAGTGGTATGTGCTTTAGCCTTCTCCACAAAAATGAGATTTGAGCAGAAACTGCCGGTGGACCATAGTCATGTTTCATTTTCAAAACCCACGCAATGTCCAACAGGACAGGAGTTCAACGATTCATCTGCACTATAAAAAATCAATACAATTATTTAAACACATTCAGACTGTTATTTTTGCATCTCTCTTTCTCATGGTTACAATTGATCATCGTTTGTGACTTTGTGTAGTTCTAATATTTTGTTTCAAAAAGCAAAATAAATATATAATAAAATACACGTCTTTATAGAACATCGGTGAACACAGAAGCTTCTCCATTGTGTTTCATTGACTGTTCAACACATAGGATTTTCGGGATTAGACATAAATTAAATCAACTATTTGAAAGTAAACTTTTCCCAGACGAATAATTACAAACACTCAAAGTTGTACAGTTGTACAAACTACAAGGCTTGACATTTGCTTTCATACCATGTACTCATAAAGCTGGATGCTGTAGACATATGGTTGCACTTTTTCGTCACTGTGAGGGTTGGAGCAATAGTTATTTCTTTGTGGTTACTATATGGTTGTTATGCAGTCTAAATAAATAGGCACATGTGTATAGTTCAGCTCATTTGGTATTCCTGTAGAGGAGAGCTGAAGGGATGGTGTAAATCTTTGGTCTTACACATTTAGTCCAGCTTAATTGTTACAGACATCTAAAGATGTCTGTAGTCTGTGTGGTCTGAGTGAGGGGCCTGAGGAAGAGCTGCATGAAACCACAGTGATGAATTTGATCCCATATGGTAGGCAGTCAAATAAAATACACAACTGTGTATTATAAGCCATGCTAATATTGAAATTTGTTGAAGTGTTGACAGTTTGTTTAAGTGACAGTTTAAGTACAATAACTTGTTTTGACTTTTGTTTGCGGACATTCAAGCCCTATCTCTTCATCTTTGGGTCGTTTTAAAAGCTGGACCTTTTTCTGTTGACATTTTAAAACACCCACTAGCTTTACAGAAAACACGCTACAATAAACACCTAGAACAAAATGTTGGTGTATGTTAGGGTTAGGGTTAGCCCATGGCTAATCCATGGCAACATGTTTCCCTCCCCTTTAGCCGTATCCCTTTGAGAGCTCTTGGGCACATCCCCCACATCCACTTCCTTCCTATGGCTGTCAATAACCTCATTCACCAACCCAGTGGTAGGGACTTGGACAATATTAAAGAATCATTATAGACCAAATCGGACACACATTAAAATGTTGCCTTCAAACCTAATCACCTTTTCTCTGGACTTTTGTCTTGTTGGCTGCCAGACCAGTGAACAGGAAACCATTCACCTCCAACTGGACGTCCCATCAACAAAAAAAAAACTCTCCTGCCTGAAAATACAATACACACTTGGTGGTAAAATGAATGATTCTGCTTCTTAGGAAAAGGGAACCTCCTGGAGAAGCAGATGTCTGCTGGCACACACATTGTTTCACGCCTAGCTTCCTGTCCTACACCCCGGGATGAGACAGATATCTAAATGACTGCTTTTTAAAACAATTAGTCTTTTTCTCATATTTCAGGAGTGACTTATTGGATCCTCATCTCGTCACTCTTGGTAGATTCCTTTGGGACACATTCAACTTTCCTGTGGTGCAGTCTACTACCATATTACATATACATAGTTAACCTGGGGAACCTCTTGACTTAATTGTGTGCAGTTGAACTTGATGACATATTCATGGGAGGTTAACGATGGTGAGAGATAAGCACACACAGACAGACGTACGTCAACTTCTCAAAGTACATTCCAGGAATCCAGTGCCTTGGGTTATTTCCAGTCTATTGTCTGAATAATTGGTGCCATATCAAGTATGAGGCAGGCTTGTCTGAGCACTCATCTGAGAACATCACATCATTGATTGCTGTAATAGGAAGTGGTGCAGACATGCCTAATGAACTTCAGTTTCATTTACAGTAACTCCATTATGAAGCAGGAATGCATTAGACCTCCATTGTATATCTCGAAAGTCATGGATGTCAAACACATTACTACCATCATGGATGTCAACAAATAGTTGACTGATGGGATTTTACTACTTTACTACATACATTTAGAATTGTATTCTATTTCAATAAACCTTGAAATTTCAGTGTGGCAAAATGTCAGGTTAAAATACTACAAAATGACAGCGTTTAACAGATGTCAATAGCAGCCTAAAGTGTACCTAGATGCACAACAAGTTCTTGAAACAACACAAAAGGTTAAAGACGTGTCGTTTTCATGATACTTTCATCCGTTTTTTGCATCATTACTCCAGTCCAACGGGTGGTAGTAATAAAGTGTTAAAGCCGTTTACCAAACACACGCAAAGAAGAGAGCCATTCCTGTCTGCTTTGGGAAAGCAGATTTGAAAACAAACCATGTGTCTCAAAAGGCATACTTTTATTACTTAGTATTTAATAGGTATCGCAGCTGTGCTTCCACAGTATACTGTTGAAGAAAGCATGCATACTCGCCACCTGTTTGGAACGTACTGCACTGTCATAATTGCCCTTTAACTGGTGCACTCTGGTTTGCACTGGTCTGCTATTGTATCTTTGTCTCTTTGTCTTTATCTTTGTATCTATGCTTCACGTGTACAAAAGATTGTGGGTCGGAATAAAATGAATGTTGGCATGGATGCCACTTAATGCTTTTGGATATACAAGGGGTCATCCTGGCATTTTTGGCCCAGTGTATAATTGTACTACAAAAGATCGGTACTAAGTTTTAGTCTGGCATGCTTTGTAGTACAATAGAATGTAATTTTAGATGCTAGGAAAATTTGGAAATGCAGATTGGTTCGTACCAAAATACCAATTCATTGAAATGCAACAAACATTTTGTTCGCTGTCTGTTTTAAGTATAAGAGTATTGCAACAATACCACTTGTCTATCTGGGGGAAGTAAATCAGTCTTGTAATCCAAGGGATAACTTCACAGATTTCCAGAGTAACTTGGCTTCAACCCTGCTGGTTTCTAGAACCCATGGCGTGGACCCAGTGGGTGCGACTATCCTGCTTAGATCTCTTTTTACGTCTGACTTTCAAAAAAATAAGTTGTTGATCCTTGAGGGTTTCATAAATAATTGCGTATTTCAGAGAGGCAATACCTCAGGCGCCACTTTAGCTGGGGACACAGCAGTGAGGCTTGGAAATGACGCTGTTTGGTCTTCCCTGGTCGGCCTGGGTTGTTGGGCTGAGTGTACCCTGGTGAGGCCTGTGGCGTTCACCACAGTGGGAAAACTCCAGGTCTCAGTGTACATTTGGTTGAGCCAAGCTTTGGGCTCAGGGAGGGTGTGATGGGCTCGGGCCAAGGCCAGGTGCAGCCTATTAGTATCCATCTGGACACCATAACGTGGGAGCCAGCAGGGACGGACTTGGCCAAGCCCAAACACACAGAGCTCAAATTAGCTTTACGACGTCATATTGTGGCCCCCTCGTGTGGCCATGACACCAATTAAGCTTCAAAGAATGCAGCCTCTCCCCTGTTCCTGCTTTACCCTACACTGCACATTGGATATTTAGCATTTGTTGATTTTATTATTTTAAACCGTGCATGATGGTAAAGTTAGGTACAAAAATTATGGGTTGCCATGTGAAGTCATAGGGGAATATGTTTTCATTGCATATGGGGATTTGCTCATAAGTGATCATTTTGTTGAGGTCTTGTCTCATTTACTTGATACGATGCTGCATTGACTTACCATACCGCAATATTCTTCTCCACAAACAAGCAGAATTCACCCAATATTCCTCCAGCATGAACTAAAAGAGACCACATTCATTTTTATTGCCTCTTTTCATCGCTGTTTATCAAAGTTAACACTAAAGAAAGTCACGCCACACTGTTCATCTTTTGTTTTTTGCTGTTTAGCCTACAACATTAAGTACTTTTCTTTTGCACAGAGATCCAACTTGTATTCGTCAACACTATAAAGTGAAATGGATCTGCTCATCTGTGGAGTTCCACAGTTGAAACCATTTCTGGCTTGTACACTTATATTTAAAACTACCAAAGTGCAACAATAACTATAAAAGTTCTCAACTTTAAAGAGTTATGTATGGGCAATTTCTTGTTAAACATTCTATGAATTCCAACAGCAAACAAACCTCTTAATGGGGTATGATGACAACACGTGTTCTGCTCTTTGGGGATTTCTTATGGCTGCACTTTCACACTCCCTGCTTTCAGAATGAGAACCATTTCATCCAAACACACCGTGTCCAGGCGAGTGCCTTTCAGTTGATACAGCCGTCTAGACAGAGAGAACAGAGATTCTCTTGTGAAAACTCATCGCACACGATTTAGACGTTGGTGTCATTAGTGCCCAGGCGTAATGGGATGAAGGGTTGGATTTTTAAATTATTTTGAAAGTTATTTAAGGAATACATAAACATACAAATTGTATGAGCAATTGTTTATTGATTATTGTACTGATTCAAACCAGAAACTGCAAAGAAAAGGATCATATGTTGATTTATCAAAAACTGTGATGCCATATTCCGGCCAGAAGCTAGTATGTTGATTCTTGGCATGCTCCACTCCAGTATTGTGCAATGTTACAAAGGTTGTAGATGAACTCCTGATATTTAAAAGACTCTTTGTTTGTTTTATTTAGACATAAGTGTGCTTGCTATCAGCTAACGCTAGCTAGCTAGCCACAGGCTGTTTAATAATCCACATTTTTTTCCATTCTTGTGTTTTTGCGAACTCGTTTGATGTTCCAATCCAACTCGTACAGTTCCAATCCAAAGAACACAAATCACCAAGAACGCCCAAAATACCCGGAAATGTTCTTGATCCACCCCTTTTATCAAGGCTTCATTCGTTCTCGCATGACTTGGTCAGCGAGAACGCATCTGATTTCCCAGAAATAATTTTAAGAACACATACATCTCAAATCGTTCCCCGTCCTTGCGGTCTTGCAAGACCATTCTCGCAAGACGCTATGGCAAGAACGTTCTTCTCAAGAACGCAAGTACCTTCTTAGCGTTCTTCGGATTGATAAACAGCCTCAGTCTCAAACGTCTCGATGTCCGAATTTGGGGCGTGTTACGTCAGCAACAATGCCAGTAAGTCAGTTGCTGTTTATTAATCCGAAGAACGCTAAGAACACAGCTGAAACGCTTTCTGGCATGTATGCTACACCTATTTGAAAAGTACCATTTTAATTATTATTATTATTAATATTCCACACAACATTTTTGCTCAGCCAATGCATGCACCTGTCATCCAGTGCAGTCTGGAAGACCTGTTGTTTTCACTTGGACTGTTAACTAAATAATAGGGGCAAAAAAAGCTTTCATGTTTTCCACAGCTTGTTAAATTTACCAGAACTGTAGTCTTTGAAAAACAGACATTAACTCCACGCATTACTGAACATGTATTTTATGGGAGCCATGGTGTTCTGAGTATGGGCCAAATTAGGCAAGTGTTGTGGAAGGTAGAATTGTATTCTATTTCAATACAACTTGAAATTTCAGTGTGGCAAAATGTCAAGTTATAATGCTACAAAATGACAGCTTTAACAGATGACAATACCAGCCTAAAGTGTACCTAGACACACAACAAGTTGAAGATGTGTCATCTTCATGATCCTTTCATCCTGTTTTTGCATCATTACTCCAGTCCAACAGGTGGCAGTAATAAAGTGTTAAAGCTCTTTACCAAACACAAGTATTTAAAAAACAGACATTAACTCCACGCATTACTGAACATGTACTTTATGGGAGCCATGGTTTTCTGAGTATGGGCCAAATCAGGCAAGTGTTGTGGAAGGTGAGGGTGCTGAAGGTATGGGGAGGTTGGTGGAGGTATGGAGTGAAGGTATGGGGAGGTTTGTCTGCATGAGGGTCTAGCACCAGTAAAGAACAGCAGTGTTTCATGCAAACAGAAACAGCCTATTTAAGGAGAAATCTTTATTATGATTACAGGAGATGGAACTTCTCCATGTGGCTTCTGGTCCTTCGAGATGCTTGTTCCGATAAATAAAGCAGCGCTGTTTCTTTGTGCTTCTGACATCTTGTTAATAAGTTAACACCCTCCGGTCTGCATCCCCGAAATTATGGTCAAGCTATGGTAGATGGGTGGATGATTCTCTGGATTTCAAACTATTAATAGAGGTGTAAAATTCAGGCATAGGTGTTTTTCCAAATGTTGGTGTATATATCCTACTTCTAGAGACACAGAGATAACATAACCTACATTTTCTGGAGTACATTTCTGAGTTGAAGTCATTATTATTCCAGTTCAATATGCCTGTGTTGTTGTGTATGATAAATAGCCTACGAGGCCTAGGTTTTACTTTTGTAAGGTTATAAAATAATAGAGAAACAAACTCTATTGAAGGCATCATTTGAAGGTTTGCTGACAGTTTGTTTGGACATCACTGAATCTGGTTAGTATTTCAGTAGAAGGTCTATGAATGCTGGATACTGTATGAACTCCAAGCCCCAGTTTTGGATTGATGTTAAACTGATGATAAGAAGAGGACAGACCAAAAACAGGTCAAATTTGCTATAATATACATAAATGTTACCTTTTTCCTCGTATCGCAGATTTTTGGTTATTTGAGTAATGTATGTCTGAAACGGTATTCATAAGTGATAAACCAGGTCATGTACTTTGTGAGTAAGTGTGTCTGAACGGCCCCAGAGAGAGAGAGAGACAGGTGAGGGTGGAAGTGACGGATGAACGATGCCATGACAGACGAGAGTTCAGGGTGGAATGGATTTACTGTGACATTGTTGTGTTGCGCACACAACTCCAGTTGGATGATATGTTCTTGCATTCCTGCGGTTAGCTTACTTTCAGTGAAGAAGAAAAATCAAACTGGCTCCTCTGAGCAGCTCAGGTCACAGTTGAACAGTGTGTAGTGCATAGAGGGATTCTTCTTCTGGACGAGACAGGAAGATTGGTCCTGTCTTGGTAACGCTGTGTGGTTTAATTGTGTTGAAAGTTATGACTTGAAGTTACATGTAGCAGTTTATACAGTAGTATTGTGCCTGATCCTCATTCAGTGAAGGCAGCACAGACTAAAGTGTGTTGCAATATTTAAGAGCAGTGGATATATGGTGGAAAATAAAAGCAATGTCATTGGATACATACACAGACATACGTACACACACATACATCAAAACAGTGTTGTCTGTTGGATAATGGAAGTTCCAGATCATCCAAGAAAGCTCTTTCATAAAGTGACTAGTAAAAACATGATGATTAATTAATAACAGGATTGATTTGGCCAAATAACTCCTGTGAGGTTGGTCCCTACATCTAGTGAGTAGGTCCCTGGTATTTTCCAAGAAAACACCATAAAAGAGAATAAGATAAATTGGAGGGGCAAATTGAAAAAAAGGAAAGACTATGACTCAAGTAAGTCTCCAAGGGCACAGAAATATAGAATATGTTCCCTTTCACAGTTTTTACAAAACAGCTTGAATGTGCACGCTGTTCTCAGTTTTTTACACGTTTATTGAAGGCTGTTCAAAACCCCTATTTACAAAAATACTTACTAAAACGGAGGCATCTTAATGCGGACACAAGCACACCTTGTTCTTAGGATTGATTGTTGTTTTTCATCGCAGGTACATTTGAATTGGAAATCCGTGTTTCATTTTTTGGTTGAAAAAAAGATTCCTTTATTTCTTGCCAGCCGTAAACCACTTATGAAGATAAAATATGTACACCAATAATTTTCTAAAAGAAGTTAATGACAAGTTTTGTGTAATGCAACCAGGCCATTAGCAGATGTTTTCACAAAAAGGTAGATGAGCTGAGCGATATTTCCCTGAAGAGCCAATATGAGTCATCCAACCATCCTCAGAGAAATACAGTCCTGGCTGTTTATCACGGCAGCGCAAGGGCACCTAGACACCTTAAATCAGTTTCATCGAAGCCAAACGACAAATATTTCATGAGATGTTTTTCCCAGGCGCACAACATTAGACTGATTGTATGAAACGTGCATAAATTATTTACTGAATTGGCTATACAGCTTTTAGACTCCTTCAGTAACAATGACATCATAGTTCCTCTGTGTATGTCAGACGTCTTGTGACAAACCCAGATGCTATTAAAAGGGAGTCTTTAACTCAACCTCTTGTAACATGTTTTCAACCTTTTGCCACAAACGAGGGGGCTCGTCCCAGAGTGCCCTGGTGTTTTTTGCCCCCCCCCCCCCCCTGCCCGACTCCCATGAAGAGTCGTAAAAGCACAACGCTGCAGACTAAATTAATTCCAATCCAACTTGAAGGCCACATTTTTATTTCAGTTCTTTAATAAGAACGTTTCTGAAGGACGGTGATTGATATTTCAGCTCTGCGATGCTCTGTGTTTTATCCAAAAGCAGACTGTCACCCAAACCAGGCAGTAGTTGTTTGACAGGAAAT
This sequence comes from Hypomesus nipponensis, assembly GCF_054491055.1. NCBI lineage: Eukaryota > Metazoa > Chordata > Actinopteri > Osmeriformes > Osmeridae > Hypomesus > Hypomesus nipponensis. The sequence continues at coordinate 1,167,584 of NC_140383.1, read as the reverse complement.
ATGGAAGCCAGATTGACAGGATGTGACACGTCTGGATTCTTGAGCCGCTTCCTCTACTACTCCCTGAGTGAACATGAGCTTTCCTAGACTAGACACAAATCATGGATATGGGATGGGTGGTGAAACCCTTCTACATGTTTTTACATGGGTATGAGATCCTACAAAAACATCTTAAAAAATCAGTTGGTTCTATGATCCAGTTTCAAACCGACCTCTTGACCCAGTAAGCGCGTGTATCTCCTCGATGGTCAAACTTTGATTAATAGGTAACCTTCCTGAGACTATAACTAAATTAGTTCTCATCTTGATACATTAAATTATCCAAACTTGGCAACATCGATGCCATCCTCCCAACCATGGGAACGAGGAACAAACTCTAAAATCTAGTAAACAGTTCTTATTATTTGAATGGCTCGTTCCAAGAAAGCAAAGTAATATCAGAAACCTGGCCAGATCTATTCCCCTGGTCTACAGCCCTCAGCTGTGCCTACCTGCTATGTTACATTGTGCCCAGCTGATTGAACATGGAAAAAACAGGCCTTACATGACCACCGTTTTGCAGTTGAGCTCAAACTGAGCTCTTCATCCACGTTGAGGCTCAGTCCCTCAAAGCAGGTCTGGGGCAGGCACAGAGTCATGCTCTCCCAGAAGCATGGGCTGTGTTGTCTGCCAGATCCTCACACACAAAAAAACATGTCCTTCCCCACCGCCTATCCAACCAGTCTCTCTTCCCCCTGTCCACCCCTGCAAGCTCAGCCCAGCTGGTGTAGGAGCACAGCCCCAAAGAAGTGTCAGACTAAGAACTAGATGAACCCAATCTAGGTGTGTTGTGTCTAGCTTAGCACCACCAACCTCTCTTTTGAAACATCAACTTCTAATAAAAAAGACACACTGGATGAACCTTTTCTGGTGCCAAGGTTCTCCTCTGACGGCTGTGTCCTGCAGTTGATTTCAGTACAGTAAGTATATCAGCACAGTAAGTGGATGAAAACATTGGAACCAAAGCTCAGCTGTATTTCCCTCTGAGGGATTTGGGGGAAGAGCATGGGATGTTTCACTTCAACACACATGTAATGAAACCAACAGAATAGAATATGAACTAGAGTTTGTGGTTCAGGTCTGATCCAGGATATTCAGACACCAACGCCAGAAAGAGAGAGAGAGGGGGAGAATGGGAGAGAGAGAGAGAGAGAGAGAAAGAGAGGGGGAGAATGGGAGAGAGAGAGAGAGAGAGAGAAAGAGAGGGGGAGAATGGGAGAGAGAGAGAGAGAGAGAGAGAGAGAGAGAGAGAGAGAGAGAGAGAGAGAGAGAAAGAGAGGGGGAGAATAGGAGAGAGAGAGAGAAAGCGAGGGGGAGAATGGGAGAGAGAGAAAGAGAGAGAGGTGGGGGGAGAATGGGAGAGAGAGAGAGAAGATACAGTAACAAAGTATCGAGCATTACTCTTTTCATCCTGGCATTTGAAGGGCAGGTCTGGAACGTCCCCTGCAGTCTCAGTCTAATAGCTGGGCAAATCGTTCCCAGTCACAGTCTCCTCTCTCGCCCCGAGGATGGAGAAGGATCCGGGGAGTAAATAATCCCATTTTGTTTCCCCTTTATCTCCCAGACTTTTGGGACTGGAAGAGAGAGGCTTTGAAATGCCATGTCGTCTTGTCACGTCCCCCCCCCCCCCCCTCAGTCTGTGGACCTGCAGCTTTAGACGCCGTCCCCGTCCCCCGTTTCTGGCACAGCCTCAAATAAACCTGCTGGAAGTGCCAGGCTGTTTTCCATTTTCCTGTCATTTCTTTTTTTCTCCTCCAATGTTTATCAGCTATTGGACTCTCTCGAACCAAGGACTTTCTCATGGTTAAGTTTGGGGGGGTGGGGGGGGGTCTGGGGACGGGTTGTTCGGGGGGTGGGGGACGGGTTGTTCGGGGGGCGGGGGTTGTTCGGGGGGCGGGGGTTGTTCGGGGGGCGGGGGTTGTTCGGGGGGTGGGGGCGGGGGTTGTTCGGGGGGTGGGAGTTGTTGCTAAAGTTCATGGAAATTCACCAGCGCCTTTACAAATGTTTGTGGTAAGGAAGAAAAAACCCCACTGGCATGTGATCTCTGAATGGAGGTAACCTCATGATCTCCTGCAGCAAGAAGGAGTACACATGCACACACATGCATGCACACACACATGTACCCCCCCCCCACCCCCAAATGCATGCACACATGCACACACACCCACACGCACACACACACACACACACACAAATGTAACACACACCCACACACACACACACACACACACACACAAATGTAACACACACCCACACGCACACACACACACACACACACACACACACACACACACACACAAATGTAACACACATTGCTGCAGGGGTTATCCTGAGGCTAGTGGTGACATCTAGGAGCTCAATGCCGGCAGCTTTCTCTACAGACAACGTGTCAATGTAGAATATTCCTGTAATAGGTCGGGGGGGGGGAACATGTTTAACCCATTGTCGTTTGCAAGGACTTGCTGGGATGTGGAGACTCCGTCTCACTGGGTCTTCAGGGGAGAGGATGATAAGGAAGTGAGAAGTCTTTAGAAGAAACGAGGGGAGCGAGTGACCGGGAAACAAAACATGCATGTTCTGAGCAGCTGATTGGGAGCAAATGGATGTGAACTCTGGGTAGCTTTCTGACCTGGCTCACCTGATCTCCAGGGTGTGCGGTTGTTCTGCAGTAAGACTCTCTCATGTGTTTCCAACTTTTGGGTTGGTGTCACACACCTTGAAAAGTTGTCGAATTAGCAACGTCACTTGGTTAGCTTAGCACTAAGAAACGCTCCAGCTGAACCAAGACAACACAGCAGCAAGCAGAAAGATCAGAAGGATTTACGAAGAAGGATCAACCCTCTTAGTATATAAATCTCACAGATGCCAATTGGCGTTGACTCTGTCAAGATTATGGAGACATGAACTCCTCAACTTTTTATTAGTGTACATAATGTTTCAGTTATTGTTTTCCGAGCCTTTAAACTGATTATAAAATATCCCTGTTGTAGTTTATGATCCAATAAAGTTGTAAACCTCAGAGGGGAGGGGAGGAAAGTGAGGGATAATCCTGTATTAGTTGATGAATATCAGAAGTATGCTAGCTGTGTGTTACTATTAAACAGTTTAATTTTTAAGGGAAGATCATTATGAATAAACTAATAACAAACAAATAAATGTTATAATACATATACATCTGAGGGTATTTGATTACTGTAAATAGGGTTGCCAACTCCCTCAACCCCAAATGAGGGACCCTTTCTTCTAGGTGACCAACAATAATGGAAATCGCAAGGTTTCATTAATCATACCATAAATCTACTCATTTCTGTGTAATTTTGGCAAACCACTACTGTACTTGCTTGGCATTTACGTTAGTTTTGGCACGTTTACAGTAGCCTATTATTGTCCGGCGAGGCTGTGATTGGAATACAGGACTGGAGCTGTCCCTGACAAGACAAATCAAAATCACCCAGAATTCGGGATGTCCCGGATAATTCGGGACAGTTGGCAACCCTAACTGTAAATATTGGTGAGTATTTCTTCAAACAGTAGCTAGCTATTATCAGAGCAAGAGAAAACAACACAATGCTACTGTACGAAGTACTCGTAAGACGAGAAGGGATCTGGAACCAATTATGACATAAAAACAACATGAAAATGGGGCACATTAAAAAAACAAAAAGAAACATCAAAGAATAGAGAAAAACTAGATGATGTAATCTGGTAAATAGTACCTATATTTACCTAATAGCTCAAATTACTATTCTATGTCGGCTTGGTGTATGGAACCTGGTCTGATCAAGAGGAATGGAATCCAATCTTTCCTTTCCGGTTCAATCCATGATGAATCCACAGTGAATCCATGATGAATCCACAGTGAATCTTGCATGAGTCCTTGATTAATCCATGGATCTTCTGAAAAAAGGACCATCCAGATTCCTCTCTGTCACCATGAAGGAGTCCACTGCGCCTGTTCCCTCAGCTCTTTTGGTTTTCTTTGTCAGGAAGTCAAGTTGAGTTCAGAAATAGTTAAGCTTCGCCGTTCTCAACCGATTAGGTTTTGGGTCTGGGCAGCTGGGGGACAAAATATGAAGAATGAGGTTTTGGTTGGTTGGACTTAGTAAATCAAAAGTAATACAAGTGGTGCAATAGTTCAACAAAAGGGATTACATCTGCGTGGTTGGGACCCGAGAATCAAAGCGTATTTATGCTCTGCTTGTCCCGACATTGCTCAGCTTTAATAGCACCTTCATTAGTCTGTCAGACTGGAGATACAAGGACAGACTGTTTGTGGTTTCATTCACATCAACAGGCACCAGATGACACGAAGAGGTATTCAACCAAAAATACATCTAATGTAGACTGAGAGAAAGACAGACAAAGTGAATTCAATTTTTCCTATTGAAGCATGTGTGTGGGCCCACTATGGTTTGCGTTTGATTCAAATTAAGCTGATTGTGTTTCCAACGTCATATTTAATTCTGTTTGTCAGGTATGGAAAAAAACATGATTGGAAGGAAATTGACCGATTTACAAATGTAGACAACACAGCTGGGAGAGGTTTCTGGAAGCCCTGCTGTGACTAAGACACTGCATCCCAACACTCTCCTCAGAAGCTCATGCGCAACATGGACCTTCCCATCTGTAATAGCACATTTGACCCTATGTGCAAAATGTGTCTAAGTAAATCACACAAGGTAAGTAACTCACTTGCATAGTTTACTGGCAGATATAGTTACAGCTTGAACTATTCCTTTAGCTCACTGGGATAATACAGACACTGACGTAAGGACCAACGAGAAATTCAACACGACCACTTTCATCTAAGACCCATTTAACTAATGCATTAGCAATAAACCTGGGTGCACATATCCATGTCCTGGGTTCTTTTTTCTATGTGTTGTGTATGGTGTTGTGTATGGTGCATGAATCAAGCACAGGGCTACTACAGCAGCCTGATGCTGTTGCATGATGGGATCACCCCGCACACACATGGGGTTTCAGTGTTTCCATCATCAGGAGATTCTGTGGGTGGTCCTTATCTAGCTGACATGTGACCCCCTTTTTTAATCTAGAACCATTCAAGGGTCCTGTATTTACTGGCCGTCCTCTCCATAGCTGCGTTTCTCTTTTATTCCAGGGACAAACCCCCTCTCTTGTCTTCTCTCTTCTACTAGTTTTTTGCTATTTAGCCTCCAAATTTCTGTCTTTCCCCTTTTCACCAACAGTTTTCAACATTCTCTTATTTCTGGCTTTGATTCTTCTTTTTTCTCCTTCTTGGGTGTTTGTTCTTGGTTGTATGACCTTTCAGCCCCTGACCAGGAACTTGTCCCCTGGAACTTGTGACCAGGAACTTGTCTTCCTCTGTCTCCCTCCCTGCTCCACCCCTGTCTACTCCTGTCTAGGCTCCACCCCCCTCCTCCTTTTCCTCCCCCGCTTTCTTGCCTGTTGGCAGCCTCTACCTCACAGCAACCCCATCACAACCGGGCCCCTGTCTTGCAAATCATGACCTGCTATTGGAAACGGATATCCAAACAAAGCACAACCTATCATCTTTACTCTGCAGCTAATGGCAGCGGCCAGGGCTCAGGGCAGGCACACAGAGTTCAGGCAGCGGTCGCAGGCGACCAGAGAGACAGGAGAGGTAAAAGAAAGGGTGCGAGGGAGAGAAGGAGGGAGAAAAGATAGGGGATGAGGGAGGCTGAGTCAGATGGATAAGTGATTAGTGAATCGGGCTATTAATCAGAAGGTTGCTGGTTCGATTCCTGGCTGTGCAAAATTACATTCTATCCTTGGGCAAGGCACTTCACCCTACTTGCCTCGGGGGAATGTCCCTGTACTTACTGTAAGTCGCTCTGAATAAGAGCATCTGCTAAATGACTAAATGTAATGTAATATAATGTTGAGAGAAGATAAGGAGGAGGGTAAGGGTGGGGGGTGAGAGGAGAGGGAGAGTGGGAGGAGGGGAAGGGTGCGGGGTGGGATATTGCAGGAATGAAAGAGGGAGAAGTGATGGAGGGAAGTGAACAAACCCCTGACCAGTGAGGACGACTCTGATAACACAGCCAGACCCACAGAGACCCAGAGCAGACGAGATGTTCTGACCTCCTCCCTCTAACCACCTCCCTCTAACCTCCCAGCCCTCAACCAAACCCCTACCCCTACTCAACCCCTTACTCGGTTCACTGACCTGCTGTGTTCATGACTGAACTCATGGACAGCTGCCATCAGTCTGATAATGTTGAGTGAGAAGAGCAGGGGTTTGGGGTTCCCATGCTCCATGCTCCGAGCTGGAACCCGCTTTATCTGTCTTCATGGCACTCCTGAATGAACCATGAAGTGGACATGGGACAGTTTGTGCTTTCAGTGGTGATGTGTACAGTACTTGGCACTCAGATTGTGTTGATCTGTATAAACACTGAGGCTGTTACTGTGGCCTGCCCGTAGGACCTGGTGGAGGGCCTGCTTGGGGTTGACCAAGTCTAGGAAGCATAGCACTACACAGTCAAGCACAAAGAACATTTGTTTAAAATATTTATGCTATCATGCAACATACAAGATTAGTAGAGCGGAGAGGAAAGCTGCAAGTACATTATGATGTTTGGTGCAAGTACTCTGTATAGATCTTTACTATGGGTAACACCTTCTGCAAGCATCCAAACATTTTCTCATCAAAGTTCTGGATGTGCTTTGAAAATGTAGTGTACTAGAGAACACAAAGTTGCATTTCAATATGTAACTTTAACATTGTTTGTCTTGGACAAAAGAGTCTTCAAGTGAGGGTGAGAGGGGGAGGGCCATGACGCTAGTCACAGCGAGAGGCCGTTACATCAGCAGGTATAGAGTTACCCTCCTCTCTCTCCCTCTCAAACACACTCTTTCCCCGTCTCCAACTTCTCTTTCTCCCACTGAAACACGCACGCACACACACACCCTGCAGGGAAAAACAAATGGGCTGTGTTTGCTCACTTGGTTGTTGAGGGAAGGTGTCTGTCTGGGTTTGGTGACAGCTTTGCCCCTATTGCCACCCCCGTGCTGACCTCCATGCTGCTATGGACCAGGTCGGACTGGTCTCTCAGGAGGCAGGACATAAAAGGACTACAAACCAAAAGAGAGACAATGTGTGGAAAGATGTGTGTGTGTGTGTGTGTGTGGGTGGGTGGGTGGGTGGGTGAGGGTCATATCTTGAGGAAGACGATAGGTGAACAAAAGTGAGGGAGGGGGTGAATGCTTTGGATGGCATCATGCATTGACCGGCAGTGACTCTGCTTCAGCTCCAGGTGTAATGAAACAGCCTGTGTCACGAAGGGCCGGCTCAAACAATAGGGCCATTCATCTCCATGTCTCAGTCTCTGTCAAACCCCGGCTCACAGGATACCTCTGATTCTGGGCTTTTACCTCTCTGTGTTTTTCTTTTCTCCCTCTGGGCTCTTCAGACACTTCTCTGATAGAGGATCAGGACCAGGGAGTAGCTAAAAATACTTTGTATTTCTTTAGATTGGTGTATAACATTAACATTTATTTAGCAGATCCTTTGATCTAAAGCTACATACAAAGCTCATATAAATAGTTGGCTTATATTATTAGAATTTAGTTAAATCATTGTTTGATAATAAGGGATTAAATGGTAGTTTGCTGCCTGGCCATGTCCAATGTTCAGCAAGAGCCCCAGTTTTGGGGCCATTCTGTGTGTCGTCATGCCCTGCTCTGGGCCCAGCATCTCCCCCCTGTTCCCTGCTACTGAGGCGTCCAGTTACACTGAAGATCCAGGACAAAACACCTAGCAGTAAAACTTGAAAGATGAAACTTTATTACGCTGGTCCAGTGTGGCGATCTTCTTGGAGGTTTTGCTGTGCGATACTGTAGTTTTGAAGTTCAAACATCTTATTAGTGTTTTCTGTAACATTTGCTGTCGTCAAACATTTGCTGTCTAAACTGAGCTGTTTTCATCAGGCATCTTGTACAGGACAGAACATCTCGTCTTGTCCAACTGTTTTGCTTTGGGATTGGGTTGCCTCTCTTGAAATGTCTTACTTAATATCACCTTGAGTTTCCATAATATTGCCGCTCCCATGTTATTACATGTTCTCATGGATGGAATGGTTTCTCCAGAGAGACTGGAGACAGCGTCTCTGAAGGTGTTGTGTGTTTCAGACACACACAACAAGAGAGGGGTGGGCTCTGAACAGATGTTTCTCAAGTGTACAAGACTTGTACCCAAGAGCCTTTCTTTCTCTCTCCATCCCTCAATCTCTCTTCCTGTTTATTCCTCCCTCTCTCTTTCTTTCTACCCCTCTCTCTCTTTCCCTATCCCTCTCTCTCTCCTCTCTCCCCTCCTTCTCTCTCCCCTCCTCCCTCTCTTCCTCTCTCTCTCTGACCTGTCTCTCTCTCTCTGACCTGTCTCTCTCTCTCTGACCTGTCTCTCTCTCTGACCTGTCTCTCTCTCTCTCTCTGACCTCTCTCTCTCTCTCTGACCTGTCTCTCTCTCTCTGACCTGTCTCTCTCTCTGACCTGTCTCTCTCTCTCTCTCTCTCTCTGACCTGTCTCTCTCTCTGACCTGTCTCTCTCTCTCTCTCTCTCTCTGACCTGTCTCTCTCTCTGACCTGTCTCTCTCTCTCTGACCTGTCTCTCTCTCTCTCTCTGCCTGTCTCCAGTGATGGCAGCAGCCACCACCTGATGTCCTGTTCGCCCCATGACCCCCCCTCCCCAACCGGGATCTCCCAGCTTCCTCCCATCATCTCTTTCTCTGGGATACAATTGCTTCTTTTTCGGTTCCAGATGTAAATTTCGTCTCCCCAGGAAATGGAAGTAGCATGTGTGAGGGGCTGGTGCTGCTGTCACCAGCCGCCAGTCCGCAGTCCGCTGTGGGGAATCTTTCCAGTGTTGGTCCTGGGAGAGACCCTTCAGGACCTCTCCAGGTCTGCCTTTCAGGTGTCCTCTGATGGGGACTGAGAGGTGACACGTTCCCTACAGATGATCCAGTGAAGAGGAAGAACTCTCCATCAGACACACTCCTACTCGCCATACTCGCACTCAGTACATGTCCATGTGAATGCTAAAATTGGAACTTTCTATATATATATTATTCTGTTTTCGCCCTTCTAATGACATATGGTATCTGCTTCTGAAGGTTGAGACTAGCGTATCTAACAGAGCCCTATTCTGTTGGCCGGGAAACGGCTTTACGCTTAGGGAATGTCCTCAAATTCTGCCAAACAGACAAAGGTTCAATTCAAGATAATTCATGCTACAACTCTCCAAGCTCTAAAACCTTGAGCAGCACTGTCCTCACGCTGGAGCAGATTTGACGTGGGTCAAGTTTCCCTTGCGGGAAAAAAAATGAGTGTACAATGAGAAAACCAGAAGCTGAAGCAAATGAGCACTAAACCATATCAGCTGGATGCTCCAACTACCTCACCAAAGATTTGCTTCGACCGGTGCCAGCGAAGGCTGGCTGTCTCCACAACCCTTCAATTATCCTGCAGTGGTGTCCTACTGGAGCCCGAGCTGGGTCGCTTGTTTTGGCTGTCAGCTCGTCAGAGGGCCCTGGAGCGACTGGGCGTCCCCAGGGACTCAGATTAAACATGGGTGCTGGTTTGGTGTGCTGGACAAAGGTTAACAGTTGGCAGCCTCGTTTGAAAGTGTGAGAAGCGGCCAGCAGGCAGCTGTAAGTGTTCTGCTGTGTCACTCTGAGGATGCCAGATTATTCTTTCTTCCTGAGGACAATCGACCTGTCGCTTTGTCATGGTACTACAGGTATTCTTTTCACACTTTTTTCATTTTCACTCTCAAAGCGGTAGGAGAGCGATAGGGTAGGTCAGTTGTTGAGTGTGGTCTGTACTGAACACGTTTGTGTTTAACAAGGCTGGTAGGGAGTGCCGGTGAGGTTTTCTGATTGGCATTTAACTCTGTGTGACTCGAGAGGACTTTGATCTGGGCAGACATCTTCCCTCAGTGTGCCTGCACATCTTCCATTCATTGGGTGTGAGGGTACAGCCTGTGTTCTCTCTCATATATCTTATTGTTGTTTTCCCACCCTTAAGGCTCCGTGTAAATGTTTGCATTACATAGACAACAAAAATAAAGTGAAGTATTTTCTTTTAACCTTCGTGCTTTGGGGGATCTGAGAAAGTGCAATGGTTAAAATAAAATACTTTATTTTTGTATTAGGTAAAGTTGTCAAAACACAATGGTGGGTCACAATAATTGAAGGGTCACAATGACCTGAAAAGAACACAAGGGTTCATTACATTTCACACAGTTCTGAAGCAGCAGTGGCAATATAGCGGAAAACACCAGGGCGCAATTACTTCCATTTCTAGACTAACAATGGAGATTATCGATTAACACATTATCGGTTAATACAATTTTAACCAGTTAAATTCTTAAAGGCAATTTATCGATTAATAATTAATCATTAACATCCTTATACCAGAGTATTTTACCTTGGTTAGTGAATGTGTGTGATTTAACAACCTTCATACTGTGAAGTTGAAGAACTTGGGACAAGACGACTTTCATAGCGCGAGGCCCATAATGGCTTCACTATCATGCAGCTAAATTGAACCTGAAATCACTAAAAGCTGTTTCTAATCTGTAAGTCAATGCCCCCTTTGTGTTGTTGCTTCAGTTGGTGTAACACTAACCGCACTCACGGCAAGCACGGTAGTTGTGTTCGTCAGGGTTAAACACATAGAGCAAAGATACTGAAAGCTCTAAAGGGTGAAATGTGATCCTGAACTGAACAGAGTCAGGTCAACAGCACCTGTCATGGACAAGGGATGACCACCAACCCCCAACCTTTCTTAACCACGCACACACACACGTACACACAGACCAAGGTGCATACCATGTGGGCCTCACATAAAACAAAGGATCAGCTTGAACAAACGTTACATAAAACACAAACACTAGCAGTGTTGCCGGGCTAGGATTACTCTGTGCAATTCTCAGTCTGTCCTTTGATTTGGAGAGAAACAATCTGCGGTGACCCTAACCTTGCTACTGCTTTCCTATAAAGACTTAGACACCGCTTCCCTACAATGAGGACAACGCCATGTTCAGCAAACTGAAGTCGATGCCAGAGCTCTGCCTATTGAAATTTATCAGGTTTTGGATGACTGTTTAAAACCCAGTCTCCAATCACAGGAAATGAAACGTGAAAACCACAGTACCTTTTATTGGAAGTCATTTCAGCCCCAAAGTCATGGCCAAATTCTCTGAATGATAGCCCTTAAATCTAACAACAGAACTCGACAGACTAAAAGGGCCATTTAGAGGAAGGGTGTGCCACATATCCCACTGAAAGCACCCACTTCCAGGCCTTGTAAAAGTCAGGTTAATCCATTTCCTGTTTCTGCTCTCTTTTACAGGGGTTATTAAATTATTATTAGGCTTCTTGACAAAATACCCCCCCCCCCCCCCCAAAAAAAAAAAAAAAAAACTTCCAAGGAGTTTGTCTCCAGGGCTGCCCCTTTTTTTACACAAGTATCTGTACGTTGTACTTCTTACATTCTAAACTAGAAACTTTTGTGTGTGGAAAATAAAGTTTTGAAAAAAATGTTGAAAAAAGATATTCGAAAAAAGTTTTGAGGGTTTAAAAAATATACTTTCTAAATGTTTCTGAAAAAACGTATGAAATGTTTTTTTTTCGAAAGGTATACTATTTTTCAATAAAAGTTGGCATCATAGATAAGGACTATACTTTACTGTAGCATACTTATTGTGCTCTACTCTGTTTTTGTCTTCTCTTTTCTCCTCTCCCCTCCCATCTCCTCTCCTTTCACTGTGTGTAAAAAAAAAAGTTTAGAAAGTTTGAAAAATGTAATTTTGACAAGTTTTTGAAAAAACGTTGAAAGGCTTATTTTTTCTTGTTGATTTCCCCCCGAAAACCAGCCATTGCGTTGTGGGAGTTGGAATCCACTTGCTGATTGCTGATTGTTGCATTGGTTATCCAAAGGCCAACCATTCAATACCAGTGCAAGTGTAATTTAGTTTTTCTGATAGATATGAATCAGCATTTGCTATGCATAATACTAACAGTGATTTAGATATGAAATCAGTATTTGTTATAAACAATCCTAACAGTAATTTAGATATTACACTGTAATCAGTATTTGCCAGATTGACTTCAGTTTGTCACATGGTGAGTAATAAAATATGTTTCTAACCGTGTACAGAAGCCCGTTCAAATGAGTGTGGTGACCTCACAGCCCAGTTTGGTGCTTTGCCTCCTCAAACAATATAGTTGCACTTTGGGATTTTTTTTTCTTCTTCCAGTTGAACCCAGGTGCTCTGGGTTAGAGTTTCACCACAGCTGCCCAGCTAAGACAACACAGGCAGAGACAACTGGTCACTAACAGGGTCTGACTTACTGCAGTCTCCCCGGCCCCTGCTGCTCCCAGACTGTGTGTATACATGCTAAAACACACACATCCTCTTCCTCTGTCTTACATCTTCTCTCTCTCACTCACTCACTCTCTCTCGCTCTCTCTCTCTCTCTCTCTCTCTCTCTCTCTCTCTCTCTCTCACTCACTCACTCACTCACTCTCTCTCGCTCTCTCTCTCTCTCTCTCTCTCTCTCTCTCTCTCGCTCTCTCTCTCTCTCTCTCTCTCTCTCTCTCTCTCTCTCTCTCTCTCTCTCTCTCTCTCTCTGTTTCTTTCTCTCTCCAACACGCCTCGTTTGTCACGCACACTCATCCACACACATTGGGCCTCATTCACCAATATCTCCCTCAGTTATTTCTTAAATTTGTTCTTAAGAAAGTTCCTAAGAACAGTCTATGTGTGATTCATGAAGTGTTCTTAAACAGCAGAATTGTTTGCAGGTGTGTTCTTAGAAGGATGAATCCCAATATTTTGTAAGTTGAAAGCTTGTGCCCCGTTGCTCCTATTTAGCATAGGTAAACGCCCCGTTAATTCCCATAAAAGGTCATGATATGGCAGGGCCGTGTGCACACTCAGAGAAATGAAACGACGTGGTAAAGACGATGGAGGCCTCGACAAAAGACAGAAAAACGTAATAATAATTCTGAAGTGGAGGTACAGCTGCAAGAAGTTAGCGACAAACGACACATTTATAATAGCGTCAGCTGTGGATACAAAGCAGTAAATAAAACCGATGCATGGAATGCTATTACTCATGCAGTGAGCGCTGTATCTGGAGATGTGCGCGGAACTGATGAAGTCTTGATTTGAATTCTTAAGCAAAAAAACATAGAAATCAGCCTAGAAATCAGTCGACTGTTACAGGACTGCTCTTGGTAGCCTAACGCGTTCCAACAGGTAGCCTACTCGTCGCTCTCTGCAAATAAATTGGTATAGTCAAGGAAGATGTGTTCCCTCCTCAGGGAACGCTCCGCAACATTTTGCAGCAGCAATAAATACACCATTGTGTGGTGTAGTCCTAGTGTACGGAATAAGCCTACCTTGGGCCTATAAATACAGTTTTTTACAATTGCTATGACAATCTTTTAATACATCTAACAAGCGTCCTTACTCTTAATGCACCAACACACCTACCACACACAATTGGCAAAACTGTTAATTTCATGCTCAAAATCACACATTGTAAACTAAACTCAAACACTCATTTTTCTTTCAACTTTCAACAGGAACATTTAATCAATCATAGCACGTCATAACAAACACTAACATCAGATGAAATTACAGAAACTGCATTCTATTATACAGTATATGTGTCAGGTCTCACAGTATATGGATTTTGCAATGCAGTTTCTTTTGAAGCCTCTTTACATTTTTGTTTTTGTTGGGTTTAGTAAATGCATGCATTTTGTTTCTTTTGTTGCAGAAATTCAGAACAAAAAATGAATGACCCATCTCAGAGTAGCTTTATAGAATGTATGGTTACTGTATTGAAAAAAGAAGACAGAAACACAATTGCTACAGTAAAGGCTTCAGTTGCAACAGGACTTTACTGCAAGAATATGCCATATTTACAATATTTCATCAGTTACCCTAGCTCTGGCCCTTCTCTGAGCACCACCACACATTCCAACTCCTCTCCCTTGTCCTGGTACTTGTCTTCCTCTTCCTCATGCAGGGATTAAATATTCTTTCTGTCCTTGTGTTTCTCTGTATTGTTCTTTTTCCACATAAGATTAGCCTAAAGAGGTCCTCTTACTGTATATAACTTATGGTCATGCGATTGAAAGAACCTCAACACCTGAATGTTTCCTAGTTAGGAATCAGCTGTGATTTACAGTATTTGCATAACTTCAACCAGCTGTTTCTCAGTAGTAATGGAATAAAATACAGGGGATATGTTTGTGTTTCAATTTACAATATGAACAGCAGTTCAGCCTGGCTTTAGCCAACAAGTTAGGTGTTGAACGTGATGTTATCTGTTCCGACATACAGTGAAAAAATAAAGCATTGATTAATTGGGCAGTAAAAATCAATTGTTTTGGTCTTGGTTGAGCTTGTGTGTAAAAGAAGTTCAAGCATTTGAGATTTGTGTTTATTCTATGCATTTTGTGTCAAAGCAACAAGAAATGTGTTAATTGTACAGCCAACACAGACGGATGTTGTGCTAAATGTGTCAAAAGTTTAGTAAACTTGCTTTACACATGAGCAGAAGTGTAACTGTATTGTGTATTTATTAAAACAAACAGAAAATATGTGTACAATTATGACAATTATTGGTTGGAAAATTATACAGGAGAGAAATATTCCATTTTAAATTAGAACAAAAAAGGTAAAACTACTTATTTTGCACAAACATGTCAGTTCTCAATTGTGCGTAAGAGTTCTCTTGGGTGTTCGTAAATTCTGTTCTTACCCAAGAACAAATCCCAAATAATAAAACATTGGTGAATGCCAGAATCTTCGTGAAAACTGCATAAGTGGGGTTTGAGAACAAATGTCTTCGTAAGAACATTTGGTGAATGAGGCCCATTGAGTTTATCAACTTGATTGACACTTGATCCACAATTTCTTTTTTTACACAGATCTATAATGGCCCAGTCACCTGAGACAGTGTTGGTGTTGATGCAACATCAACCATCCTCCATCAAACGCCACAAGTAGAACAATTACAAAGGCCATCAATGTCAGTGTCAGTTGGCAGTTGAGTTTGAATTCAATTCAGCTGCAACCGCCAATTACGTAACTGGTGCATGTCAGAAAGGAGAGCTGCTCGTAAGTGTGGCCCCCAGACATGGCAGTCTGAGCTGGAAGCCAATCCCAGATGGGCAGAAGGCACCATAACAAACATCAGGGAACAATAACTGTCAGCCTCAGAGTAGACAGATCTGATACCCACCCTGCCTTAGCCCGGTGAACCCCCATCCAAAAGCACAATGTTTACTAAAGCAGTCCAACTAGAGTTTCATTTGTCAATCTTTTTCCCACCGTTTTGACTAATGCTGGGTACACACCATAGGATAATCGGGCCGATCCCCCCCTCTTGCGACAATCCTAGGTCAAGTCCCGATTATCTTGATGGTTCTACAGATTATTTGATCAGATTTTTCCTTGGTGTGAGGTGTGTTACTGTAAGAGTGATTGAACCTGCTCGGTAGGAAGTCGGAGCCGCCCGGATCGCAAATCGTAATTTTTGAATATTTACGATCAGAAATCCTGATGTGTGGGGGGAGCAAGTCTAGGATTTTTTTGTCCTCATGTTTGTGGTCTCTCACATTTTGAAAATCTTATAAGATTTAAAAAATCTTTTAGTGTGTACCCAGCATAACACCTGCATGTACAAACACACACACATACACACACGTTTCAGACACATAAAAGGGCTTGGAGGAGATTTGAGTGAAGAATGGCTTGACGTTGTGGGGGGAATTGCACTTGTCAAACAGCACCTGCAAACTGAGCCTTTCATGTTACTGTGGAAACAGGCTGAAGGAGAGAGAGAGCTGGAGAGAGACTGAGAGGGAGAAAGTTAGAGAGAGTTAGAGAGAGAGAGAGAGAGAGAGAGAGAGAGAGAGAGAGCGTTAGAGAGTTGGCAGCGTAGCAGACCATAATGAGCTGTGATGTGGCACTTTGAGAGCCAGTTGGAGCGAGTGTTGAGTCCAGCTCTGTCGTGTCTTAAACACACGCACTTGTGGTGAGTTTTGAAACACTGTGTTCTTTAAAGGTCCAAACGTGAGCTCCCGTCTTCCGATTTGACGTAAACCTCACTTGGCACACCTGTGAAGTCTGGTAGATGAACATACGTCCACGTTAAAGAAAGTAGCCAAAAACCAAGCGCTATGCAGGGCCAAATCTTGTTACTTTATAATAAAGTTGAATTTAACAGATGTTTTTTTACAAATCAGAGGGTATTTGAACCGGCAACCTCTACATCTACCGTCTAATGCTCTATCCATTAAGCAGTTCCCACCCCAACACTAATGTTGTAACAACCTCACATCTCCCCGCTGTATTGCTGAGAGCTGTGGTCCTGTCCTCTGCTGAGACAGCCAAAGTGAGGCAGCCCAGGTGAGGCAGCCAAGGTGAGGCAGCCCAGGTGAGGCAGCACACTCAAGCTAACAGGACACGCCTCTGGTGTCTGGCCTAGAGGCATCCATCTTCATCCATCTTCATCCACTAGTCCACGTCTTTGCAGACAGACAACCGTAACAAAGCACAGAGTCAAGTAGCTCTCATTGGACTCCACAGTGGAAGACAAGCAGAGCCGGCTTGGTGTCTGTGCTGTCCTGGGAGGCAGAGCCAGGACAGGGGGGTGGGTCCTGGGAGGCAGAGCCAGGACAGGGTGGTGGGTCCTGGGAGGCAGAGCCAGGACAGGGTGGTGGGTCCTGGGAGGCAGAGCCAGGACAGGGTGGTGGGTCCTGGGAGGCAGAGCCAGGACAGGGTGGTGGGTCCTGGGAGGCAGAGCCAGGACAGGGTGGTGGGTCCTGGGAGGCAGAGCTAGGACAGGGTGGTGGGTCCTGGGAGGCAGAGCCAGGACAGGGTGGTGGGTCCTGGGAGGCAGAGCCAGGACAGGGGGGTGGGTCCTGGGAGGCAGAGCCAGGACAGGGTGGTGGGTCCTGGGAGGCAGAGCTAGGACAGGGTGGTGGGTCCTGGGAGGCAGAGCCAGGACAGGGTGGTGGGTCCTGGGAGGCAGAGCCAGGACAGGGGGGTGGGTCCTGGGAGGCAGAGCCAGGACAGGGTGGTGGGTCCTGGGAGGCAGAGCTAGGACAGGGTGGTGGGTCCTGGGAGGCAGAGCCAGGACAGGGTGGTGGGTCCTGGGAGGCAGAGCCAGGACAGGGTGGTGGGTCCTGGGACGCAGAGCGAGGACAGGGTGGTGGGTCCTGGGAGGCAGAGCTAGGACAGGGTGGTGGGTCCTGGGACGCAGAGCGAGGACAGGGTGGTGGGTCCTGGGAGGCAGAGCCAGGACAGGGCTGTGAGAGTCGTGTCTACGACATGTCTAAATGTAGACATATGGAGCAACAATGTACTATCTAGTGTTGCAGCCTGACCTGTAGTACAGGCATATTTGAAAAGCAACATGAGTAGATTGAAAAAACATAGCTCAATTGGTGGATAATCCCCCTTTCTCAAAGAAACTTTTAAAAAGTAATGACTGTCAAAATGATGGATTTGTGGCAAGTGTCTTAAGGAATCTTGAATTGCAAACAATATCAATCTTGCAATGTTATTAAAGCTTACAAAGCAGTATTTCTTTTAACAACAAAATGCCTTCAATATTTATTTTATTGCCCACAAATGGCAATTCAACAATTTGTGCTTGGTAGGTCGGTAGGTAAAATAGCAGTCTGAATTAGCAATAAATCTTAAACAGGATTTAAAGGAGATTTTGTTTAAAATATTGCTCAGATACATAAATCATAATGTGGGGTAGTAGTTGTTTTTAGGTCACACCCCCTAAACACACATATAAAAAAACTTAAGTGCTACCTCCCATGTCTACTTTAATACACCATCTATTGACTTTTAATGCATGCCTTTGGTTCTCTGTGGGATCCATGTGGTTGGATAAACGACATGCCCAGACATAACATATGGTCCAGCACACAGCTTTTGTTATGTTTTCATTGTGGCGAGCTACTGGAATAGATTATTTTTTTGCTGCTCTATACATACAGTCTCCTTGAGACGAACCTACAGCAAATCTTCTTTTTGCTTTCAGTAGCTCCAGACAGTTAGCAGGGGGGAGGGGGGAGGGATGGAGGGGGGGAGGGAGGGACCGAGGGAGGGAGGGAGGGGGGAGGGAGGGACCGAGGGAGGGGGGGGAGGGAGGGACCGAGGGAGAGAGGGAGGGAGGGGGGGAGGGAGGAAGGGGTTTAGGTCATTCTCTGGCTCTGGGTCCACATGACAGACCCAGTCTCCATTAACACCTCTGTAGCCAATGAGGTTCCTGGCAGGTTGGAGGTAAGACACCTCAACAGCCAATAAGAGAGCAAGGGAGCCTGTGGAGAGATGTTGTATTGTTCTTGTTCGCACCTCATGAGTCAAAGTCACTAATGGCTCCCCAGCGGAGCGACCAGAGCCCGGGGCAAGTGTGTGTGAGGTAGTGTGTGTAGGATAGTGTGTGTGAGGTAGTGTGAAGTCTCACTGGTTCAGTATGGCAGTGAAAGCTTTACAGTTTTGCTTGGTCTTGATATTGTTTTGCCCTATACTGTATGCAATTTAAGTTGAAACTTCAAACGTGAGAGATTTGAGGTCTGACAGTCAATGAATGAATAGTAATTAGTAGTAGTAATCTAAATATATACGCACATTAACCAAGTAAAAAAACAAAAACAAAGATAATAAAATTAGATAACACATATGTAATTCATCCAGAATGTAACAAGTCACTCCTGCAGTCTCATCAGACTGGATAAGGAGTGTTTCTTTAGCATTGGACCCACCTAACATACAGGAGTCAAGTGGTCCAGTTAGAAGCGAGTGAAATCTGCTTTGAGACCCGGAGACAACACAGACTGCACAGACGTTCAGTACTATTTACTAGATTACACAAGAAGGGCTTTTAAAGTCAATCAAGCTAGGGGTTTCGTAATTAAATTATAGTAATTCTAGCTATCTAGCAATCAAAACAAAGGCTGATACCTAAGATGCATGTCAAATGCTTGTCAACAAGGCAGAGCAAGTGAAAGCTCATTCTTGGAAAGCATCCAGCATGTTGTTTTGGCCTCCTACCTGCCAGCACGGCAGAGCACAGCGAGGGAAACACGCCCATCTCGCCTTTGAATGCACCGTTTTTTCTCTGCTGGCTTCCAAGAAAGCCACCAGAAACATAAACAACAGAGTCCTCACCTTCCAGTCAGCATCCATCCCTCTGGCTGATCTTACTGGTGAAGATGGATAGAAATACCCACCGCTAACTCCACCCACCCACACCCTCATTCATACCCTCCCACACCAACACCCCCACCACCCACCCACACCCTCATTCATACCCTCCCACACCAACACCCCCACCACCCACCCACACCCTCATTCATACCCTCCCACACCAACACCCCCACCACCCACCCACACCTCTCTCCTGTGAAACCTTGGAGCGCACTGATAAACAGCTTTTCTTTTCTTTTTTTTGCAAGATAAGGAAGTATTTTGGGTTATTTCCACATTTCCCCCACCCCACCCACACACAATGTTGACACTGTTGGAGAAGGTATGACATAGTTGCGGTCTCAGTCATTGACGGAGCTAAAAGTAGACCCTGCATGCAGGCAGGAGTCTGTCTGATAAGCACTTACCTGCATGTAGCAGAACAAAAGTTTTAACGCTTGAACTTGGAACAAGCACATAGTCAGCTGCAGTCTGGAGCACTTGCAGTGAAGCCCTGCTAGCATGTTCTACCAGGCAGGGCTGGCAGGGCTGTTAGCGTGCTCTGAGTGGCAGGGCTGCTAGCGTGCTCTGGCTGGCAGGGCTGCTAGCGTGCTCTGGCTGGCAGGGCTGCTAGCGTGCTCTGGCTGGCAGGGCTGCTAGCGTGCTCTGGCTGGCAGGGCTGTTAGGGTGCTCTGGCTGGCAGGGCTGCTAGCATGCTTTGGCTGGCAGGGCTGCTAGCGTGCTCTGGCTGGCAGGGCTGTTAGCGTGCTCTGGCTGGCAGGGCTGTTAGCGTGCTCTGGCTGGCAGGGCTGTTAGCGTGCTCTGGCTGGCAGGGCTGCTAGCGTGCTCTGGCTGGCAGGGCTGCTAGCGTGCTCTGATGGCGGCCTGTGCTGCATGTTGTTTGGCTTTCGTGGTCGCGAGGTCGACTGTTCTCATGCAGATGTCCAGCCGTGTCCGAGCATGAATCAGCCAGCGCTGAGTCCGTTCTCTGGCTGTCCTCTGCACATCTCTCTCACCACACTTCTACAACGGGTGGGAAATGCATAAAGTTGTCAGTGATATTTATGGCCGCTATCAGTGATATTTAAGTGCTTTATGGTAGAGAAGTGGAATGCTGTTAGGGTATGTGGAGCCTTTGACAACATCTCTGGTTTCTGAAAGCATTTGTTTTGTCTGCGTTTGTTACCTTTACTAGCTAGTCCTCGAGGAGGAATCGTGGTGTCTCTGTGTGTGTGTGTGTGTACGCACACACACACACATGCATACACACACAGCCCTGTGATGTATTGGGGCTGAGTCTCCGTTAGGCAAAGTAGTGCATCATGGAAAGGAAGCAGGTTAATGGATTGCATGGAGTGGGATGCGTGTGTGTGTGTGTGTGTGTGCCTGGGTGTCTTTGACTCTGTGTGCCACAGACCTTCAACTTTCTCTTAAACAATGAGCGGCTAATGACTAGACTAACATCTGGAGTTACGCAAGATGGCCACCACTCCGCCCTGGGACTCCAGCCTCCATCCCCCCTCCCTCCTCCCCTCCCTCCCCTCCCTCCCCCCTCCTCCAGCTTCCCTCCTCCCCTCCCTCCCTTCTCTCCTCTCCTCCGGCCCAGCAAGCCCTCCTCTACACTCAGGAAACCCAGTGAGTGAGTGAGTACTGTAGGGACCACAGGGCCAGAATCGCTTCCCCATTCCCTCACATCATAAACGTCAGTGTGGAGGAAGTTCCCTGCATCCCCAGGGCTGTACGGATATGATACACAAACTACAACAAATGACTGTGTGATGCGCATAAAGTGTTACTATGTCAATATTCTGGACTGATGGTAAATGGATGTGAACACATTTTTTACCCATTTTCTTGTTGATGATTTATTACAGTAATATTAGTTGTTCTATGTCCGTCACCAAAAACCCTAGAGATGCAAAGGATTGTTTTGTAAACAAGCGGGTTCAGTTTGAAACTAGTCCTAGTTGGTGTCAGGGTGGTAGGACGAGCAGTGTGTCACACAGGTTTTCACACTGGTAGGGAGAGACGTTATGTCATGGTTGCCCTGTCACAAGTCATAACACCCACACAAACAGTTCTACTACCCCTGAGTTATTACATCTGTGCTAACTGAATTATCACAGTTTCATCAGCTATGACGTTAACAACAGCTTAATAATGTTAGGTCATTTTTTATGACTGAACAGTGACTAGCAATAACTCAACATATGTTTGGGTGTTCCCCCGTCAGGTTCACTCAAGGGTGGGAAAAGCTCTGTCAGTCAGAGACCTTGTTGATGTCCCTGCGTGTGTGTTGGATGTGTTCTCCTCCTGGTACATCAGCTCCCTGCTGCTGGGAGCTCTCTAAGCTGTTTCAGATTCAAGTGTTGGTTATGTTGTTGTGGCTCCTACTATAATTTAAAGATCAATTCCTCAAGACCAAAAGAGCCCTCCTCCCACACTGTGTTGGACTTGATCAAAAGGTGATATTCAGGATATCATGACCTTGGCAGGTACCTGGGCATGTTTGGGCATGTTTGGGCACAGTTTGAACCACCCAGCCTTCACACACACACTTGAACTAAGTCTCCCATACCTACCCTTCATAAACTCTCTCACTCACAGTACGACATTCCGGACAGAAGTACCCCTATCATCCAGAATACCTTCTGATAACTATTATTACAGATACATAAACCCACTAATGATCTCTGCGGATGAGAGACTGAACGTTAAAATGCGTGGCATTTACTGCAGAGGGGAGTCAGTGTGGCCATTGTTCTCTATACTGGTAGAAGTTGGGAGAGGTGCTGTTGAAGTCTTCTAAATCCGTCTTAGTGGCACACACAGCCCAGCCTTGTAAATGTCACCGGCGTGCAGGTCAAACATGACGGTGGGGATTCCAGTCAGGTAACAGGAGCGGAATGAACCACTGGCTGGCTGAGCGGGGAGGGGGACACAGACATGAAGGGATAGAGGAAAAGTAGAAAAGGGAAGTAGATAGAAAGATGGGGACAAAGAGAGAGAAACAGAAAGGGAGAGAGAAGCAGAGAGAGAGGAAGGGACAGACAGTGTGTGTGTGTGTGTGTGTGTGTGTGTGTGTGTGTGTGTGTGTGAGAGAGAGATAGAGAGAGAGAGAGAGAGAGAGAGAGAGAGAGAGAGAGAGATGAAGTGGCACTTCTCGTCTTTTGCCCACGCTGTAACACTAACCAGAGGAGTCGTGGTCTCGCTGCTGATTGGTTCAGATGTCAGAGTGGATCCATGCGTGAGGGCTAGGGTAACACGGTAACCCTAACCCTGCCTCCACAGTAGCAGCAGCAGGGGAGGGGAACCCCCCAGGGTGGCTCTGGCCTCTATCAGACACGCTGTCAGAGGGGGAGAACAGGAGAAACCCAGGCTCACTGAGAGAGAGGACGCCATTCAGATGTTCAATTAGACTCTTTTGATCTTCTAGGGATCAGTCGAGGATTGGGGAGGATGGATCGATGAGGTGCTTCCCACTGTAGATGCCGAATTGCGCTTGCTGTCTATTATGAACTCTGGTCATTTGTGGAATGAACGGCCGTTGTGGAAATGACAGACAGGAAGTGGGGGGGAGCGGGATCGATGTAATAGATCATTTTTCAATGAAGTGATCTATTACATTTAGTACATGTTTTATTTATAACTGTGACGCAACAGTATCCTCTACTTTCCATGTTGCTTTAATCCCTGAATCTGGTCACGGCATCACACTCACACACTCCACGTTTGCATGACATCATGCACTCCAGCTGAATCAATCATTAAGTGAAACTTTGATTAAGTTCAGAGATCTGCTTCTTAAAGATAAAACTGTCAACATCTCTCATCAGTTGCCATACAGTAACCCCTAGAGACAGGAACAGCACAGAAGGATTTCATCATCTCAGGTCATTAGCAGTTGTCTACATGAGTCGTGCCACAATCTGATGGCCATGTTTTTAGACCTGTTTGTCACCGGAATCTCCTGAGAGCAGTGCCAGTGATAACACAGCTAATGTTTTTCACAAACATTAAATTGACGGAAAACTTGCTGGTGTGAGTTCAGTATGAAGCTTGCTGCCTAGCAGCCATGCTCGGTAAAAAGTGTGTCATTACGTAGCATGTTGACTGGTTGCTTAGCAATAATCTTGCATCTTCATTGCCATTTGTCATAAGAAGCGAATGGGCCGTGAGATGTGTGTGTGTGTGACCTGACTTGAGGGGGTTGATTGCGACGTTTCAAGAGCGAACACACACATAAACACACTGCAGACAAAGAGAGGGGTCAGAAAGTAGCCTTTGGTGCCTGAGTTGTTGAAATAAAGGGTTTGGATCCAGTAAATATTGACTTTGCTAAGCAAATGTTTATCTTTGGGTTTCTTCCAGCGACTACAAGTGTGCTCTCTCCTATTTGGTTTTGTGCTGAAGGGACAGTTCCTTCTACAGTGACCTGCTGACAGGGACATACATGTATTTGACTTTCATAATTGTATCAGTGACAAGCACTTTGTACACATGCAGGGACAGGATGCGTGTTTGTTCAGGTACCCTGATGTGTGTGTGCAGTGTATAGTACCTGCAACACCAGGTTGTGACGACACACACCTATACAGCTCCAGGTGCAGCGTTGGCATACGTGAGAGGTCGACAGCACCGTCAGTCCGTTTACCAACGTCAGGACCTAGTTTCCAGTCTGTCTCCCTCACTGTAAACTCAGACCAGCCAAGCGCCAGCCCCACTCCACTTCATATAAACTCCACAACAGATACTGAGTCTCTTACCAGGAAGTCAGCTCAGCAGTCCATCAGGCCTGCGTGTCACCTGGTGCTGCTGTCTCTGTGTCGCACGCACACAACGCCCAGGACGTCACCACAACCCCCAAGGACATTTCTCTTGTATTTATTTTCACCCAAAACAGCCACTCCAGTCTGGTTTCCAGTGAAAGGTGACAGTTGTGGGAGTGAGGCTCAGGGTTGATGGTGAGGTCACATGTTCAACATGGCTGCAGCTGAGACGCTCATTCCAGGGAGCACGAACACATGATCACATGATCTGATGGCTCCATTATCCCACAAGTCCCACACTCAGAGAATGGTTCTGACTGTAAAAAGGTGTGACAAGTCAACTATGGATTTTTCATTTCCCTGACAAAACCAAAGACTTTATAGGCTCGTTGGATGAATGGTTGAGAATGATGGGGTGCAGTCTGGAGGTAGAGCGGCTGTCAGGGTGGGATGTTCTGTTCTGACAGGGTTAAGAACAGCCTAGCCCAGCACAGTGAGGAATATTTACAGTTCCTCCTCCAAAGACGTTGTGAGCGTGTAAAACCAGTATTCCTGGAAACAGCAGCAGGTCAAAGGTACGGCTGAGGTTTGTAAAATACGTCCTAAACAGTAACGCATGGGGATACCACACAGTGTATGGAAACAGGTTATTTCAGGACAGGAAAGACAGCAATGTTTAATCATTGTTTTGGAAAGCTGCAGAAATGTTGTGGTAAAACATGTTCCCCTATGCTAACTCTTGACACCAACTTAAAAAGTAATTTCAAAGTGTTTCAAACTAAGTGTTTAGGTGTACCCCTCCACAGAAGCCCAGACTAGACCAATGTTTACAGGCTGAAGTGGATGACCGCAATATATTATGTTAAGATTCCATAAATACGCAGGGAGTCTTCCACTGTCAAAGCATACATGCCACTGTGTGATGAATGAGAACACAACGTTCATAAATACAAAGGGTTGAAATACGTGGGACCCCAGCCCAGGATCCACTTAGAGAATCGAGAGATTCATGGTCTCCAGATCACAGAATGTAAGGAAGCTGAGTCAGGGGGAGGGAGAGAGAGACAGAGAGACAGAGAGAGACAGAGAGAGACAGAGAGAGAGAGACAGGGAGGGAGAGAGAGAGAGAGACAGAGAGAGACAGAGAGAGAGGGAGGGAGAGAGAGAGAGAGAGAGAGAGAGAGAGAGAGAGAGAGACAAAGTCAGAGAGACCGAGAGACAGACAGACACAGAGAGCGACAGAGAGAGATTGATGAGAGGGGATGAGAGGAGGGATGGATATCCTAAAGACAGGATGAGAGGAGGGATGTAAGGAAGTTGTGTCCTGTGACAGCAGACTGAGTTTGAAATCGAGACAAGGGCAGCACAGGACATTAGACGAGAAGACCCAGTGCATCACATCCAATCAGCAGCCAAACATCTGAGCTAAAACTGCAGTGAGGCAGAGAATCAGGATCCCCACCCAGCCTCCACCCTCTCCCTCTCAAAGCAGCCTCCTCCACCCTAATGCACGAACAGAACACCAGGGAACAAAGAGATGGTGTTCAGAACATCGAGTCCTACAGGAGATCGCTAAGACGACTAGACTCAGGGTAATAGTTTCTGAGAGCTGTGCCAAGCTTGTGCCCGTGCCATGGCTCAACCAGCCACTCCACGCAACCCTCCTCGCTCTCAGACTGGAGCAGACACTCTTGACCAATAAAATGATCCTTCTGCGCCCACTCGTAAATCACGGCTGGGCCATGCTGAGGGAGGGCGGGAGGGCTTCTTGTTAATGAACCGTTTCATCATCTCACGGACTTTGCCCTCATTTTTCTCCCTCATTTAATCCAGTGCTGTATATACATCAGTCTGAGAGATATAGTGGAGGAAAAAACCCAGTTGAAACAGGCACTTGTAGATAGCCGGGCATTCAAACCCATGTTTAGTTGAGAAAGTACTCCTGTAGATTTGTTAGTCACATGATAGCCTGAGACTGTGTTGTTAAAAAGTCATGAAATCTGGTTTTGGTGTTGCACAGCCAAGTGGATTTCATTTGGATAATGTGCAGATGTTTCCAGGAAGGATCCTGTAGAGGAGCAGAGTGAATCCAATCATGTTCAGAAACACGTCCTAAAGATTTTCTCAGAATACGGAACTCGATAGGTGTAAGCAATATACTGTAGTGACGAGACTGTAGGGTGAGGTGGCAACAGCAGGGTCTCTTAGCTAATGAGTTTAGGGATTGTTTCTGTTCATAGCTCAAGGAACCCTAAAAGCCAAAGATTTTTAAACATGAACTTTTCCATCCCATGTTTAACCATTAAAATTGAATCACATTGTAGTGTAGAGCATATATAAAATAGATCCTTTAATGCTTTTTTTGTTTCTTATCTGATTCTTGTTTCTTAGACGTGTTTCTCTAGCCTGGCTCTGCCCTCCTACGTACTTCCATAAAAATGTTATTTTCCTTCTGTCCTTGGTCTGGGCTTTCAGTGTATTAGTCGTTTTTATCCAGACACATTTTTGGCGGTCCAATCAGCGAACAGAGGGGCTGAGAACGATGACGTTGCTGTCGTAATCTAGTTTGAGTTATAGTTCAGTAATGGCGGTGGCGGGCGAAGCCATTCGGTCCATTGTGGAAATGCTGCCGAATATCCAGAAGTTAAAGCCGGACCAAGAACAATCTTTGTTGAGTTTTGTTGGTGGCCATGATGTTGTGGCCCTCCTCCCCAAGGGGTTCGGGAAAAGTTTGATTTTCCAGCAAGCTCCATTAGTGGTGAAGGAATTGGCTGAGGCGAACGCTAGCGATCGGTTATAACAGATCCAGAGTGGCTCTGGCAGATCCAATAGTTTTAAACTTCAACAGAGTACCTGCCTTCAAGGAAATTAACACTCGTCAATGGAGCGAGCCCAGACTCTCTGTACAAATGAAATGTACGAGAGTCTCGTAGGACCAGGCTAGTGTTTCTCCCCCTTGGTTCAGAACTTTACTGCCATCAATCTTTCCGAGTCACAAATCTTTCTCCACCTGTTAACTCTGCCCATCTGTCTGTCTCCCTTTCTCATCATACTCCTCTCTCAAAGACTGTGGAGACTAGACTAAATGAACTTCCAATGTCCCTAAGGCCTTTTTGGCTTCTCCCCCTCCACAACCCCGCCCTGCCACCCTCCACCCCCCCCATCCCCCCCCCCCACCCCCACCTGTAGGGTGAACCAAAATAACTGTGATTAGTGACGCTGCCTGGGTTGTGACACATTACACAACACCCAGCTACCACTGGGGGGGATGGGGAGCTGGTATGCGCTCAATTGTGGATAAACAAAGGCATTTACCTGAGATGGCCCATGTAATCACTGCCCTAAACACAAGTTTGTCACAAATCACCTTGTAATTACATAGAGCTGTAACAGGACTCCTGTGATCCTGGATACCCAGGATAAGGAGCAAGGAACACAAAACATGTTCGTGAAATTAGAGATGACCCCTCCAAAAATATAGAGAGTAGGACAGGGTTGTCCTGGTGTTTAGTACAGTTTTGTGGGGAGCAGAAAAGAGAAGTTCAAGAGTTGGACATTTTCGGTTTTTCTCTTGAGGCAGAATGTGATATTCAGAGACATTACAAACTACCATTTCTCTCTTGGATGACGTCCACAATCATATAGCAACCACAGATATCATTAAAACGTTTTGTAACTGTGCCATCAAAACTTCCCACTTGTGGGCGTTTGTAATCAAACAAACATGACGTTTCAGCATTCTTTGGAGTTTAATTTAGGAGTGTGAAGTAAAACCCACTAATGTACTTCAGGCCTTGTGGGATGTGAGTTCTTTGGAAAGTGTAGTTCTTTGCCGAGTGAGTATTTGAGCAACTCCTAGAACTCAGTTGGTGGGGGTGATCTTCATATGCAGTGTCCTTCCAGTGGTTGGGAACCACAAATTGTGATTGCACTTCATTGTTTTGTCAGTCTGTGCTGAACCCTATCCAGTTTGTGGGCAGTTGAGCCAGCAAACATGTCTGCAAGACAAACTCACTGTGCTCTCTCCTCAGAGAAACAGAAGCTTTATTTGTGGTAGAGATACGGAGGTGGTTCTTTGGAATGTGTTTTTTGAGACGCACCAGAAAATCTTTCTGTGGCTGGCTAAAACATTGAGGTTGTTTCATTTTGAAATAATTTGACAATACAGTTAAGAAAGACTTCCAACCTGAGCTGGGTCAAGGCTGGGTCAAACATGCTGATTGTGCAAAATAAGAAATGAATGAAATAAGCAAACATAATGCACATATACCAAAGGATTAGAAAACTCAAAAACATAGTTCTCATCTGTTCATTAATCTTGATTAAGAAAGGTTTACCATCTTAGATCATAAAATAATATGCTGGTGAGGCTGATTTTACAGCTCAGAAACAAAGGATGCGCTCAGAATACAGAACCACACACCTCCTTTCACAACAAGACATCAGTTTTTGAGTGAGGGAAAACCCCACAGATCACAGCAGAAGCCTGCCAGCATCTGCTGTGATTACTGCAGAGGAACAGCACGCTCACTGATGGCCACTGGGGGGGAAACAGGGAGAGCCCAGAATGATCAAATAAATTAATTACTAGGACACAAAGTTCCTAGATTTACGCTATTTGTAGTTGTGAAACAAACAGGCCCTGGCCACGCTTGGATGTGACACAGTAGTGTTCTCCACACCCCTGCAGTCAGCCAGCCGTCCAGCTAGCACACTCCCTCACAGAGCAGCAGCAGCTAGCACACTCCCTCACAGAGCAGCAGCTAGCACACTCCCTCACAGAGCAGCAGCTAGCACACTCCCTCAGAGCAGCAGCAGCTAGCACACTCCCTCACAGAGTAGCAGCTAGCACACTCCCTCACAGAGCAGCAGCAGCTAGCACACTCCCTCACAGAGCAGCAGCTAGCACACTCCCTCAGAGCAGCAGCAGCTAGCACACTCCCTCACAGAGTAGCAGCTAGCACACTCCCTCACAGAGCAGCAGCAGCTAGCACACTCCCTCACAGAGCAGCAGCTAGCACACTCCCTCAGAGCAGCAGCAGCTAGCACACTCCCTCACAGAGCAGCAGCTAGCACACTCCCTCACAGAGCAGCAGCTAGCACGCTCCCTCACAGAGCAGCAGCAGCTAGCACACTCCCTCATAGAGTAGCAGCTAGCACACTCCCTCACAGAGCAGCAGCTAGCACACTCCCTCACAGAGCAGCAGCTAGCACACTCCCTCACAGAGCAGCAGCTAGCACACTCCCTCATAGAGTAGCAGCTAGCACACTCCCTCATAGAGTAGCAGCTAGCACACTCCCTCACAGAGCAGCAGCAGCTAGCACACTCCCTCAGAGAGCAGCAGCAGCTAGCACACTCCCTCACAGAGCAGCAGCTAGCACGCTCCCTCACAGAGCAGCAGCTAGCACACTCCCTCACAGAGCAGCAGCTAGCACACTCCCTCACAGAGCAGCAGCAGCTAGCACGCTCCCTCACAGAGTAGCAGCTAGCACGCTCCCTCACAGAGCAGCAGCTAGCACGCTCCCTCACAGAGCAGCAGCTAGCACGCTCCCTCACAGAGCAGCAGCTAGCACACTCCCTCATAGAGTAGCAGCTAGCACACTCCCTCACAGAGCAGCAGCAGCTAGCACACTCCCTCAAAGAGCAGCAGCAGCTAGCACACTCCCTCACAGAGCAGCAGCTAGCACACTCCCTCACAGAGTAGCAGCTAGCACACTCCCTCACAGAGCAGCAGCTTGCACACTCCCTCAGAGAGCAGCAGCAGCTAGCACACTCCCTCACAGAGCAGCAGCTTGCACACTCCCTCAGAGAGCAGCAGCAGCTAGCACACTCCCTCACAGAGCAGCAGCTTGCACACTCCCTCAGAGAGCAGCAGCAGCTAGCACACTCCCTTACAGAGCAGCAGCAGCTAGCACACTCCCTCATAGAGTAGCAGCTAGCACACTCCCTCAGAGAGCAGCAGCAGCTAGCACACTCCCTCAGAGAGCAGCAGCAGCTAGCACACTCCCTCACAGAGCAGCAGCAGCTAGCACACTCCCTCACAGAGCAGCAGCTAGCACACTCCCTCACAGAGCAGCAGCAGCTAGCACACTCCCTCACAGAGCAGCAGCTAGCACACTCCCTCACAGAGTAGCAGCTAGCACACTCCCTCACAGAGTAGCAGCTAGCACACTCCCTCACAGAGCAGCAGCAGCTAGCACACTCCCTCACAGAGCAGCAGCTAGCACACTCCCTCAGAGCAGCAGCAGCTAGCACACTCCCTCACAGAGCAGCAGCTAGCACACTCCCTCAGAGCAGCAGCAGCTAGCACACTCCCTCAGAGCAGCAGCAGCTAGCACACTCCCTCACAGAGCAGCAGCTAGCACACTCCCTCACAGAGCAGCAGCTAGCACACTCCCTCACAGAGCAGCAGCTAGCACACTCCCTCACAGAGTAGCAGCTAGCACACTCCCTCACAGAGCAGCAGCTTGCACACTCCCTCAGAGAGCAGCAGCAGCTAGCACACTCCCTCACAGAGCAGCAGCAGCTAGCACACTCCCTCATAGAGTAGCAGCTAGCACACTCCCTCATAGAGTAGCAGCTAGCACACTCCCTCACAGAGTAGCAGCTAGCACACTCCCTCACAGAGCAGCAGCTTGCACACTCCCTCAGAGAGCAGCAGCAGCTAGCACACTCCCTCATAGAGTAGCAGCTAGCACACTCCCTCACAGAGCAGCAGCAGCTAGCACACTCCCTCAAAGAGCAGCAGCAGCTAGCACACTCCCTCACAGAGCAGCAGCTAGCACACTCCCTCACAGAGTAGCAGCTAGCACACTCCCTCACAGAGCAGCAGCTTGCACACTCCCTCAGAGAGCAGCAGCAGCTAGCACACTCCCTCACAGAGCAGCAGCTTGCACACTCCCTCAGAGAGCAGCAGCAGCTAGCACACTCCCTCACAGAGCAGCAGCTTGCACACTCCCTCAGAGAGCAGCAGCAGCTAGCACACTCCCTTACAGAGCAGCAGCAGCTAGCACACTCCCTCATAGAGTAGCAGCTAGCACACTCCCTCAGAGAGCAGCAGCAGCTAGCACACTCCCTCAGAGAGCAGCAGCAGCTAGCACACTCCCTCACAGAGCAGCAGCAGCTAGCACACTCCCTCACAGAGCAGCAGCTAGCACACTCCCTCACAGAGTAGCAGCTAGCACACTCCCTCACAGAGTAGCAGCTAGCACACTCCCTCACAGAGCAGCAGCAGCTAGCACACTCCCTCACAGAGCAGCAGCTAGCACACTCCCTCAGAGCAGCAGCAGCTAGCACACTCCCTCACAGAGCAGCAGCTAGCACACTCCCTCAGAGCAGCAGCAGCTAGCACACTCCCTCAGAGCAGCAGCAGCTAGCACACTCCCTCACAGAGCAGCAGCTAGCACACTCCCTCACAGAGCAGCAGCTAGCACACTCCCTCACAGAGCAGCAGCTAGCACACTCCCTCACAGAGTAGCAGCTAGCACACTCCCTCACAGAGCAGCAGCTTGCACACTCCCTCAGAGAGCAGCAGCAGCTAGCACACTCCCTCACAGAGCAGCAGCAGCTAGCACACTCCCTCATAGAGTAGCAGCTAGCACACTCCCTCATAGAGTAGCAGCTAGCACACTCCCTCACAGAGCAGCAGCTAGCACACTCCCTCACAGAGCAGCAGCTAGCACACTCCCTCACAGAGCAGCAGCTAGCACACTCCCTCACAGAGCAGCAGCTAGCACACTCCCTCACAGAGTAGCAGCTAGCACACTCCCTCATAGAGTAGCAGCTAGCACACTCCCTCACAGAGTAGCAGCTAGCACACTCCCTCACAGAGCAGCAGCTTGCACACTCCCTCACAGAGCAGCAGCTTGCACACTCCCTCAGAGAGCAGCAGCAGCTAGCACACTCCCTCACAGAGCAGCAGCTAGCACACTCCCTCACAGAGCAGCAGCTAGCACACTCCCTCACAGAGCAGCAGCTAGCACACTCCCTCACAGAGTAGCAGCTAGCACACTCCCTCACAGAGCAGCAGCAGCTAGCACACTCCCTCACAGAGCAGCAGCTAGCACACTCCCTCACAGAGTAGCAGCTAGCACACTCCCTCACAGAGTAGCAGCTAGCACACTCCCTCACAGAGCAGCAGCAGCTAGCACACTCCCTCACAGAGCAGCAGCTAGCACGCTCCCTCAGAGCAGCAGCAGCTAGCACACTCCCTCAGAGCAGCAGCAGCTAGCACACTCCCTCACAGAGTAGCAGCTAGCACACTCCCTCACAGAGCAGCAGCTAGCACACTCCCTCACAGAGCAGCAGCTAGCACACTCCCTCATAGAGTAGCAGCTAGCACACTCCCTCATAGAGTAGCAGCTAGCACACTCCCTCACAGAGCAGCAGCTAGCACACTCCCTCATAGAGTAGCAGCTAGCACACTCCCTCATAGAGTAGCAGCTAGCACGCTCCCTCACAGAGCAGCAGCTAGCACACTCCCTCACAGAGCAGCAGCTAGCACACTCCCTCACAGAGCAGCAGCAGCTAGCACGCTCCCTCACAGAGTAGCAGCTAGCACGCTCCCTCACAGAGCAGCAGCTAGCACGCTCCCTCACAGAGCAGCAGCTAGCACGCTCCCTCACAGAGCAGCAGCTAGCACACTCCCTCATAGAGTAGCAGCTAGCACACTCCCTCACAGAGCAGCAGCAGCTAGCACACTCCCTCAAAGAGCAGCAGCAGCTAGCACACTCCCTCACAGAGCAGCAGCTAGCACACTGCCTCACAGAGTAGCAGCTAGCACACTCCCTCACAGAGCAGCAGCTTGCACACTCCCTCAGAGAGCAGCAGCAGCTAGCACACTCCCTCACAGAGCAGCAGCTTGCACACTCCCTCAGAGAGCAGCAGCAGCTAGCACACTCCCTCACAGAGCAGCAGCTTGCACACTCCCTCAGAGAGCAGCAGCAGCTAGCACACTCCCTTACAGAGCAGCAGCAGCTAGCACACTCCCTCATAGAGTAGCAGCTAGCACACTCCCTCATAGAGTAGCAGCTAGCACACTCCCTCACAGAGCAGCAGCAGCTAGCACACTCCCTCACAGAGTAGCAGCTAGCACACTCCCTCACAGAGCAGCAGCAGCTAGCACACTCCCTCACAGAGCAGCAGCTAGCACACTCCCTCACAGAGCAGCAGCTAGCACACTCCCTCAGAGCAGCAGCAGCTAGCACACTCCCTCACAGAGTAGCAGCTAGCACACTCCCTCACAGAGCAGCAGCAGCTAGCACACTCCCTCACAGAGCAGCAGCTAGCACACTCCCTCAGAGCAGCAGCAGCTAGCACACTCCCTCACAGAGTAGCAGCTAGCACACTCCCTCACAGAGCAGCAGCAGCTAGCACACTCCCTCACAGAGCAGCAGCTAGCACACTCCCTCAGAGCAGCAGCAGCTAGCACACTCCCTCACAGAGCAGCAGCTAGCACACTCCCTCACAGAGCAGCAGCTAGCACGCTCCCTCACAGAGCAGCAGCAGCTAGCACACTCCCTCATAGAGTAGCAGCTAGCACACTCCCTCACAGAGCAGCAGCTAGCACACTCCCTCACAGAGCAGCAGCTAGCACACTCCCTCACAGAGCAGCAGCTAGCACACTCCCTCACAGAGCAGCAGCTAGCACACTCCCTCACAGAGCAGCAGCTAGCACACTCCCTCACAGAGTAGCAGCTAGCACACTCCCTCATAGAGTAGCAGCTAGCACGCTCCCTCACAGAGCAGCAGCTAGCACACTCCCTCACAGAGCAGCAGCTAGCACACTCCCTCACAGAGCAGCAGCAGCTAGCACGCTCCCTCACAGAGTAGCAGCTAGCACGCTCCCTCACAGAGCAGCAGCTAGCACGCTCCCTCACAGAGCAGCAGCTAGCACGCTCCCTCACAGAGCAGCAGCTAGCACACTCCCTCATAGAGTAGCAGCTAGCACACTCCCTCACAGAGCAGCAGCAGCTAGCACACTCCCTCAAAGAGCAGCAGCAGCTAGCACACTCCCTCACAGAGCAGCAGCTAGCACACTCCCTCACAGAGTAGCAGCTAGCACACTCCCTCACAGAGCAGCAGCTTGCACACTCCCTCAGAGAGCAGCAGCAGCTAGCACACTCCCTCACAGAGCAGCAGCTTGCACACTCCCTCAGAGAGCAGCAGCAGCTAGCACACTCCCTCACAGAGCAGCAGCTTGCACACTCCCTCAGAGAGCAGCAGCAGCTAGCACACTCCCTTACAGAGCAGCAGCAGCTAGCACACTCCCTCACAGAGCAGCAGCTAGCACACTCCCTCACAGAGCAGCAGCTAGCACACTCCCTCACAGAGCAGCAGCTAGCACACTCCCTCACAGAGCAGCAGCTAGCACACTCCCTCACAGAGCAGCAGCTAGCACACTCCCTTACAGAGCAGCAGCAGCTAGCACACTCCCTCACAGAGCAGCAGCTAGCACACTCCCTCACAGAGCAGCAGCTAGCACACTCCCTCACAGAGCAGCAGCTAGCACACTCCCTCACAGAGCAGCAGCTAGCACACTCCCTCACAGAGCAGCAGCAGCTAGCACACTCCCTCACAGAGTAGCAGCTAGCACACTCCCTCACAGAGCAGCAGCTAGCACACTCCCTCACAGAGCAGCAGCTAGCACACTCCCTCACAGAGCAGCAGCAGCTAGCACACTCCCTCACAGAGTAGCAGCTAGCACACTCCCTCACAGAGCAGCAGCAGCTAGCACACTCCCTCACAGAGCAGCAGCTAGCACACTCCCTCACAGAGCAGCAGCTAGCACACTCCCTCATAGAGTAGCAGCTAGCACACTCCCTCACAGAGCAGCAGCTAGCACACTCCCTCACAGAGCAGCAGCTAGCACACTCCCTCATAGAGTAGCAGCTAGCACACTCCCTCACAGAGCAGTAGCAGCTAGCACACTCCCTCACAGAGCAGCAGCTAGCACACTCCCTCACAGAGCAGCAGCAGCTAGCACACTCCCTCATAGAGTAGCAGCTAGCACACTCCCTCACAGAGCAGCAGCTAGCACACTCCCTCACAGAGCAGCAGCTAGCACACTCCCTCACAGAGCAGCAGCAGCTAGCACACTCCCTCACAGAGCAGCAGCTAGCACACTCCCTCACAGAGCAGCAGCTAGCACACTCCCTCAGAGAGCAGCAGCAGCTAGCACACTCCCTCAGAGAGTAGCAGCAGCTAGCACACTCCCTCACAGAGCAGCAGCAGCTAGCACACTCCCTCACAGAGCAGCAGCTAGCACACTCCCTCACAGAGCAGCAGCTAGCACACTCCCTCACAGAGCAGCAGCAGCTAGCACACTCCCTCACAGAGCAGCAGCTAGCACACTCCCTCACAGAGCAGCAGCAGCTAGCACACTCCCTCACAGAGCAGCAGCTAGCACACTCCCTCACAGAGTAGCAGCTAGCACACTCCCTCACAGAGTAGCAGCTAGCACACTCCCTCACAGAGCAGCAGCTAGCACACTCCCTCACAGAGCAGCAGCAGCTAGCACACTCCCTCACAGAGCAGTAGCAGCTAGCACACTCCCTCACAGAGCAGCAGCTAGCACACTCCCTCAAAGAGCAGCAGCAGCTAGCACACTCCCTCAAAGAGCAGCAGCTAGCACACTCCCTCACAGAGCAGCAGCTAGCACACTCCCTCACAGAGCAGCAGCAGCTAGCACACTCCCTCACAGAGCAGCAGCTAGCACACTCCCTCACAGAGTAGCAGCTAGCACACTCCCTCACAGAGCAGCAGCTAGCACACTCCCTCACAGAGCAGCAGCTAGCACACTCCCTCACAGAGTAGCAGCTAGCACACTCCCTCACAGAGCAGCAGCTTGCACACTCCCTCAGAGAGCAGCAGCAGCTAGCACACTCCCTCACAGAGCAGCAGCTTGCACACTCCCTCAGAGAGCAGCAGCAGCTAGCACACTCCCTCACAGAGCAGCAGCTTGCACACTCCCTCAGAGAGCAGCAGCTAGCACGCTCCCTCACAGAGCAGCAGCTAGCACACTCCCTCAGAGAGCAGCAGCAGCTAGCACACTCCCTCACAGAGTAGCAGCAGCTAGCACACTCCCTCAGAGAGCAGCAGCAGCTAGCACACTCCCTCACAGAGTAGCAGCAGCTAGCACACTCCCTCACAGAGCAGCAGCAGCTAGCACGCTCCCTCACAGAGCAGCAGCTAGCACACTCCCTCACAGAGCAGCAGCTAGCACACTCCCTCACAGAGCAGCAGCTAGCACACTCCCTCACAGAGCAGCAGCTAGCACACTCCCTCATAGAGTAGCAGCTAGCACACTCCCTCACAGAGCAGTAGCAGCTAGCACACTCCCTCACAGAGCAGCAGCTTGCACACTCCCTCACAGAGCAGCAGCAGCTAGCACACTCCCTCATAGAGTAGCAGCTAGCACACTCCCTCACAGAGCAGCAGCTAGCACACTCCCTCACAGAGCAGCAGCTAGCACACTCCCTCACAGAGCAGCAGCAGCTAGCACACTCCCTCACAGAGCAGCAGCTAGCACACTCCCTCACAGAGTAGCAGCTAGCACACTCCCTCAGAGAGCAGCAGCAGCTAGCACACTCCCTCAGAGAGCAGCAGCAGCTAGCACACTCCCTCACAGAGCAGCAGCTAGCACACTCCCTCACAGAGTAGCAGCTAGCACGCTCCCTCACAGAGTAGCAGCTAGCACGCTCATCACAGAGCAGCAGCAGCTAGCACGCTCTGTCCGGGCATCTGGTCCAGTATCTGTCCGGGCATCTGGTCCAGTATCTGTCCGGTTGTTTAAAAGTCTGTTTGATGGAGGAACCTCTTATGTCCTTAAAGCAAGCCAACTCTGCAGAGCTCCTCACTGCCTGTCTGCTTATCCTCATAAAGTACCTCTGACAACAGGGGAGAGGGAGGTGGATAGGGAGAGGTGGAGAGAGAGAGAGAGAGACAGAGAGAGAGAGAGAGAGAGAGAGAGAGAGAGAGAGAGAGAGAGAGAGAGAGAGAGAGAGACAGAGAGAGCAACCAAAGGAAAACAGAATATGTGGTCACTGTTTGACAGGTGAGGTTGAGACAGAGATGCACTTCCTCCTACAATGTCAAACATTCAGTGATATAAGAAATGGTTACAGTAACAAATTCCACTCTGTAATCTCAGATTTCAAAGGTCTTACTGACCTCTCAAAGGTAAAAATCCTCCTAGGAGAAGGAGACAGGGTATACCTCGCTGCTCAGTATGTATCGGTATGCCACAACCTGAGAGACAGTGAGTGACCTGGACACACAATGCACACACACAATGCACACACACAAAGCACACACACAAAGCACACACACAAAGCACACACACAAAGCACACACACAATAAATACTGTGTGTGACTGACATGTACACAGCTTTGACGGTAAAATACTGTAAATTAGCAACAGTAAAAAAACTGTTAATTATAAAACATGAATAATATAAGGTACTATAAGGATAAACACTATACATGGTACTATAAGGACTGATTTGAGCAGCCAACACTTCTAGCCTCCTCGGGACAGTGTGTCAGATGTTACCTCTGGCCCTGACCACACACAACAGATGGAACTGGCCTGGTTTATCCTTTATATTGCACTGTTTGGTTTATAAAAGGGTTGGCTATAGCATAGTTTACTTTATATTTGTACTTATGATACGTAGGGTTCTATACAAGTAATGATTTTAACAGCCAACAAAACACTGTGTACCTATATAATGTAACTTTTTTTTTGCATGGTTATGCTTTTCGTGTCCTTTCCACTTATGCATTTAAGTTTTCCTAAAAGAAGTTTTTTAACTAAAATTGTAAAAAGCTGTATGTTAATGCTTTCAAAGAATTTGGTTCTTTAATCCATTCTGTAGAATGGTGTGTTGTCTTAAGGTTGAATTGTGATTGTGATTGAATGTGTGGCTTTCTGGTAAAGATTGAAATTATTCAAAATGTTTGTTCTGCTAGCTGAACCCAATGTCCAAAGTATCCATTTACGTTTTGGTATTTAAATAAAAAAGTGTATTTGGTTTTCATACCAGTTCTGAATGTTTTATATAGCAACCAGAACTGCAAGTTTTTACAGTAAATGTTACAGTTGACTTTTAAGTATACTGTAAACAGAAGAACATTTGGACTGTATTTTTTACGGTAGATTTCTGGCAACCACAGCTGCCAGTAATGTTCTGTAAATTTTTACTGTTATTTTAAAATACAATTTCTGTAAACTGGTTTACAATCTGGTTTTGACATAGTAATTTACCGTTATAAAACTGTTTTCAACCATCTAATTTACATTTCCTAAACAATCATACCATAATGTTTTATACATGGTCACCATATTTATTGCGGTAGTTTACAGTAGGATAGTTTACATTCTACCTGTTATGTTGAAAGCAAACTACTGTAAACAGGTTTATGATACTTTTTAAAATAGTGATTTACTGTAAAATACACATTTTTAAACATTACATTTTACAGTTCTGTAAAACCATACCGTAATGTCTTATACATGGTCACCATATTTTTAAGGTATAATTCTGGCAACCACAGCTGCCAGTATTTTACCGTAAAATTTACAGATTTTATTTTACAGTGTATGTGTGTATATATGTATATATACACATATTAATCAATCTTAAGGTTATGTTAAAGTTCTCCTGCTTTAATCTTTCAACTGAATTTGCCATGTTTGGTTGATATTGTATTATTTGGTAACATTAATAGTATACAGACGT
Source organism: Hypomesus nipponensis (assembly GCF_054491055.1). Taxonomy (NCBI): domain Eukaryota; kingdom Metazoa; phylum Chordata; class Actinopteri; order Osmeriformes; family Osmeridae; genus Hypomesus; species Hypomesus nipponensis. Next base: position 1,128,800 of record NC_140383.1, on the reverse strand, counting down.
CCATAGTAATGGTATCAATACTGTTTCTGTGGTTCCACCGTTGCTTTGACAATATGAACATTTGTTTCTTAATGCTAATAAAGCCAATTGAATTGAGAGAGAGACCACTTTAGTTTCCACTAGTTTTACTGCAACCCAGCAAGTCAACCTCCCCCTTCCCCCCCAAAAGAGAAGACATAGTACTAAAGATTTATTTTAAAGAGCAGCCCTCTGGCTCAATCTGTCAACTTTGACTTCAGTCATCTACTCTGCAAGAGCCCATCTTGAAGATTTTATTTTGATCCTGAAGCAGATCCTGCAGTTCTTTTTGACAGGCCCTTGTGCGAGGGAAAAGAAGACTCTGTTTGACTTTCAACATTAAAGAGCTCATTAAAAGAGAGGAGGTTTGAGAAACCACCCTGATGTTGGAGCAGCCTCTGGGTGAATTTAGGAACCTGCTGTTTGAGGCTCTCTTAGGTATCAGAATGAAACCCACTTCATCTTCATTATCCATTTGAAGTCTGGGGTTGCATCCAAGTGCATGGGATTTTGGTTTTCAGCTTTATGGACTTTCTTGAGTTTAAGAGCTATTTTGAGACATGGCAAGAACTGCAAATAATCCAGTGTTATGCAATACCTTGAAAAGCGAAACTGCAGATGTAGCTGCAGACATTACCATACAGAGGTATTGTTTTGAGAAAATCCTCAAAGTGAATCGAATGTACCAAGATCAGGGTTGTATGTAATTGTGCAGTTGTCTGTTAAAGCCAGTTTTTTGGCCTGACTTGCATCCCTGACTTGCATAGGTCCCACAAACATCCAGCACAGCGACAACATCTCCAACTGACAAGAAACTCTGCTTCCTAGAGGGTCTGCACGTCGTCTGAGTTAGGATTAAACGCTTGGGTGCTTGAGTATGTTTTTGTGTGTACACACCCTGACATTTCACACAAAAGAACTTCCCCTCAAACCATGGCTTACATCATTCTCACAGCAAAGTCAATGTGCCAGTGTTATTATGGAATAACTGCCGGCTGAACCCAAAGCACACATCAGCAGGGATCAGTAGCACAGCAGACATGTCTGAGACGTAGATGAGCTCCTGTTGAATTAACGCTGAGGAACATAATGTTTACCCATCCATTTTGATTGGCTTGTAAAGTGGGAATGCTATTGTACAAGGTGTTCCAAACACATCAACACCCTCCATTACCACCTGTTTCAATATATGATTTCATCCAAATAAAGGACATTTGATTACATTTTTCACTATCTGCAGAATGTGATAGCTTTTCTTTCAACCGACTCCTAGTTCTTACTAACCACGTCAGTGCAGTATGTTCTGCCAGGCAGTACGTTCTTAATGTCCTATTGTGCAAAATGTGATTGTGTTGGAATAGGTTAACGTGTCACAATAGTGCAGTCTTGAATGACAAGAAGGATTCTTATTATAGTAGTAATGTAGTAACCAGAGTGTGATAGGTTATTGCTATATTTTGTCAATGATCTGTTTCTCTGATTATGGAATGACAATTGGTAAAAGCTTTAAAAATATCAAGTGTTTTTCAGGCTAACGGTTGGTGGTAGGGATTATGTTTTGGGTTGTGGTTGAAGGTTGGATTCATACAACAGCGTAGAACATCTGACACAAACACTTGTGTTGATGAACTGAGTTGAGTTAGTTCAACTCAGTCCTCAGTGCCGCCCCCCCGCTCCATCCTATCAGTGTGTTTCTGACGGCGAAGCTGAGAAGGTGGTCCCAGTGGCAGGCAGAGGAGGAGGCGACGCAGGATCAAACCCCTTACCAGCCTTCTGCCCTCCCTCCCACCCCTTCCTCTCCTCCCACCCCTCCCTCCCCTCCTCTCCTTTATTTGGGCTTCTCCAAGCCCTCGTGACATTTCCTAAAAATACTTACAAATACAAAACTTTTTTTTCCCTTCACTCACATCCCTGAGCCCTCCTTCCTTCCTTCCCTCCCTCCCCTCCCTCCTTCCCTCCCCCTTCCTCCCCCTCTCCGTATTGTCTTACAGTGTTTGACATTTCCTCAGCCCTTTTGAAATGCTCCCCAGGTTAGGTAGGCTGTGGGCACTCACACACACACACACCGACACACACCTTGGTGCTGCAGAACAAGAGCCCATTCTGCGCTACAGTTGACCGTGAAGTAAACACACGAGCTGAGCGCTTCAAATGAATCGTTTTTTTTTTTAACCTGAGATTTCATAAGAGCTGGAAACTTGAGTTTCTTCTTACTTGCTGTTGGGTAGTGTGTGAATGTGCGTGTGTGCACCTTGTGTGTGTGTGTGTGTGTCTATACACACATGCAAGAGCCAACCACATAGCCTTTAGACACCCGTGCCAGCATGAGCTATTAAACAACGTGAGTCATGCATAGATGGATCATTATTTAACACTGACCTCACCTTCTTATCGATGTTCACTAATCTAACCATCTCCCCGTGCACAAGGGATTCCTAGCTGTCAGCTGCGACGCATTATAACCACATAACCTTCTCTTATGCCTTCATTATGCTCAACTTAAACAAGCACAAAGCAGAAGAGAAAAGACAAGTGATAAGAGATCGTTGTCACCTGTATCTCAAGCTCTGAAAATGGGCCAGCATATTTGTAGTAAATCTGTATAGGATATTTTAAAACACACCAAGGATGGAAAAAGTGTGTGTTTGTCCTGTGTGTGTATGTGTGTGTGTGTATGTGTGTGTGTGTATGTGTGTGTGTCAAAACAGAGAAGGTTGCTGTATAGCTAGCGTCAGACGTCTTCAATTTCAGGCACAGTTTCAGTGAAGTGTGTGTGTGTGAGAGAGAGATCATGCGAGGGGGGCACTGGTGCAAGCATGCCTCTACCCCCTAGACAGGCCCCAGGTGTTACGCTACAGGTTAATTACATTCCTGGTAACACTTTTTCCATCGCACCCATTCAATCCTAGGAAAGACTGTTTGAAACAACCAAATGGTTTATTTGTGTTGCTGTCAAGGGTTTCTTTCTTAGTCACTCTCTTTCTTTCTCTCACTGTTCTCCCTTTTCTGTGTCTATACCTGTCTCCCTCTGTCTCTCCCCCTCCCTCTCTGCCTCTCTCCCCCTCCCTCTCTGCCTCTCTCTCTCTCTCCCCCTCCCTCTCTCCCTCTCTCTCTCTCTCTCTCCCCCTCCCTCTCTGCCTCTCTCTCCCTCTCTCTCTCTCCCCCCCTCCCTCTCTGCCTCTCCCTCCCTCTCTCTTTCCCTTTCTCACGCACACAGCAGAGTTCAGACAGGAGAGCAGGTATACCAGAGTCCAGGCAGCCTGCAGAGCTGTAGTTACATGTTTAACTTGATCTGGCTCTGGGAACAAAATGTAACCGCAAGCAGTGTATACCAATCCCATAATTAGCACAGTTAACACTGGGAAGATGATGGCTCAGGCCTACTGCTTGATTTGGAGGTATCATGTGACACATCTGGGTTCATCTGGATACTCGTGATAAGGCAGACTGTTGAGGTTTAGAACAAGTACATTCATTGACGAATTGAATCAGTGTTGATGGGATGAGCTGTGGGTGGGGTGCATCCAGAGCTCTTCAGAGCTGGGCGGTGGATCTACCCTCACTCTGCATGGACTCTGTGGGTGGGGTGCATCCAGAGCTCTTCAGAGCTGGGCGGTGGATCTACCCTCACTCAGCACGGACTCTGAACACATGTTCTAGCTGGGAGGATTACTGTCAACAACATTGAATTTTGATCAGCAAATATTTGACTGAATATACACATGGTGGATTTGTAGAAGAGGGGGCAGCAGTGACCTGGAACAACACAGCAGTTGGATGCACGTGGCAGTGGCTTTGGTTTGATTGGGTCACAAAGTTTCTTCCTAACCATGAAGCTTAGGGACAAACTAAACCTAAAGTACCAATAACCCTTATTTTGTTTTACAAACAGTATGACACAACTGATTATTTGCAGGCCATACTATATGTTGGGTCACAAAGTATATTCATGGGCTTATGAGAATCAAGAGCAAACAAACTCTTTGATGCTGAGAGAACTTCATGACAACCAAGCAAGCTGTCAGTGTACTTACAAGTTCACAGAGTTCAACCAAGCTGTTCAAGTGGACTCATTGTGTCTAGCAGGGCAGTGACTTCATCACTGGATGAATAATATATAGATGGAGATGGAGAGATGAGCTCATGTGGATGCATTTAGCCAGCGTGGGGTGGCTGTGAGGTGTGTGCTGGTGGAGAGGCTGGAGGAGAGGCTGGAGGAGAGGCTGGAGGAGAGGCTGGAGGAGAGGCTGGAGGAGAGGCTGGAGGAGAGGCTGGAGGAGAGGCTGGAGGAGAGGCTGGAGGAGAGGCTGTGAGGTGTGTGCTGGTGGAGAGGCTGAAATATAGTTTTTTTCTCTCCACTTGGGCTTGAAGATATTTGAACTCCTGCCTCAACTGTCATTTTCTTCATGTGTAGCAGCCGATGTGGACGGATAATCAGCCTAGAAATAAGGAGCAAGGGTTTAATTACAACCTAACTACCTACTTATTCTGGAATTATTAATGTGTAAATACGTTTAAACCTGTTTCAGCAGAAGAACAGACTTTTGTCCTGCTAATAATAGACAAAGATTTCTTTGAATGCTCAAGTAGGTTCTTTTTCAGGGGCTTGCCCAGTTCTCTGCATTCGCAAATAAGGGCCTTCAGTGTGAACTGCACACCTGAATGAGGCGATCAGCTTTCCCTGTTGTAAACCCATGGAGGAGAGTTCCTCGCTCTGTGTTGTGCTGCACAATAAGGAGGCTCTGCTGAGGCAGACCCCAGGCAGGTATGCACTTGAGAAGAATGGGGGGGATTGTCATCGTGTGGTTTCAGAGGACAGAATCTCATTAACCTTTGGGTTCTGGCGTGGGGGGGGCGGGGGTTTGTCAGGGAGGGAGACCCTGGCGCCTGCCCGCTGACAGGCTTGTGGACGAGGGAGGAGTCATGCTCAGTTAGTCACACGCGCCCAAGCCAGGCGCCGCACGCTCGTGGCCTGGACGTGTACAGTCACATGGTTAGGGAGCAGGGATCTCTAAAGATATGCTATCATCTCGTTTACCTAGGAGGTGTCCTTCGGCAAACCTGACCCAGCCCTGCTCATTTACCCTCCTGAGGCGGTGCAGGTCTAGAGGTTTCTATACCCTTGATGACATTTCTTAGTTGTGCACATTTAGTGTAAAGGGATATTATCCTGTACGGTACATGCAGTTGCTCGGATTACTTCAGGAGATTCTCATTGCAATCGTTATGAATCACATTTCTCTTATTTGGCAACAGTTGCTCATACAGCCTTGAGCCATTGGCCAGACTCTATGAAGTGTCAAGTGTTCAACGTGGAGGCTAGTGGCTAGTGGCTAGTTACTTCAAAAGTCTCTCTCCTTCACCATCGATATATACCATAGATACCTTTAACCGCTGAACAGTCCCAGCTCGTCGTCTCACCTCTCTCAAGGTGCCTCCCCCTGGGAAGCGTTAAGTGTCTGTCACACAGACTAACCACAAACAAAAAATGTTAATGGAAATAAGACCAATACAAAACTCTTAGGTATTGCAACACAGAAAACAGAGAGCACAGCGAACTTGTACACACACAATATTCACAGACCACAGCAACAACATGCCACCAGGCAGCCCTCTCCTGACAGAGAGACATGTGGAAGCTTATATAGGTGGTGGTTGAATCAAGCTGCAGTCACTGATTAGGGGTGAAGGACCCACAGCTCCAATCAGAGAGGGATCCTATAAGGGGAACACACAGACAAACAATAATACAATACTGGGGAACGTAACAGAGTCTCTGGGGGAAGGGAGGGGAGGGGGAGAGGGAAGGAGAGAGAGGGGGGAGAGGAAAGGAGAGAGAGGGGGGAGAGGGAAGGAGAGAGAGGGGGGAGAGAGAGGAAGGGTGGAGAGAGAGGAAGGGTGGAAAGAGAGAGGTGCGGAGAGAGAGAGGGAGAGCTGGGGGGTTGGAGCTGGGGCGTTGTGTTACAGCCAATGGTGCTGTCCTGTGCCATGGTGGCAGAGAGAGGCTAACAATGACCCAGCAGGAGAGTTGGACAAGGGTCAGAACAGAAAAGCAGCTGCAGCAAGCTTGTTCCCTCGCTCCAGAAACATCACATACAATGGCCCAGCATGGCTCAGCCCAGTGGGGCAGCAGTGCCTTTGTGAGGGGGTCTCGCTCTGGACTCAGGGTGGAGGAGATCCAATGAAGCAGGAGAGGACGAGGACAGGAGAGACAGAGAGGAGAGTCTGAGAGAGGAGAGTCTGAGAGAGGAGATGCTGAGAGAGGAGAGGCTTAGAGAGGAGAGGTTGAGAGAGGAGAGGCTGAGAGAGGAGGGGCTGAGAGAGGAAGAGGCTGAGAGAGGAAGAGGCTGAGAGAGGAGAGGCTGAGAGAGGAGATGCTGAGAGAGGAGATGCTGACAGGAAGAGGCTGAGAGAGGAGAGGCTGAGAGAGGAGAGGCTGAGAGAGGAGATGCTGAGAGAGGAGAGGCTGAGAGAGGAGAGGCTGAGAGAGGAGAGGTTGAGAGAGGAGAGGCTGAGAGAGGAGAGGCTGAGAGAGGAGATGCTGAGAGAGGAGAGGCTGAGAGAGGAGAGGCTGAGAGAGGAGATGCTGAGAGAGGAGATGCTGAGAGAGGAGATGCTGACAGGAAGAGGCTGAGAGAGGAGATGCTGAGAGAGGAGAGGCTGAGAGAGGAGAGGCTGAGAGAGGAGAGGCTGAGAGAGGAGATGCTGACAGGAAGAGGCTGAGAGAGGAGATGCTGAGAGAAGAGATGCTGACAGGAAGAGGCTGAGAGAGGAGAGGCTGAGAGAGGAGAGGCTGAGAGAGGAGATGCTGAGAGAGGAGCGGCTGGCTGGGGGCTTTAGCTGCAGCAGAGGGAGTCACACACTGTCCTTGTTTCCACTCTGCCACACACACACACACACACCTGAATCAGTACATGACAGAAATGCTCAGACTCAAGGGCAGCGGGGGGGCAGGGTGGGAAGGGGGGGGCAGGATGGGAAGGGGGGGGCAGGGTGAGCAACCGGAGGTTGCCCACCAGTTTTAGTGAAACTTAATTCACAGCGAATGTCCCTCTCTGAACTCACAGTGTTGCAGCTGGATTCTGATTCTGTTTATCACACTTTATTACTCGTCCATGCTCCACTTCCCGTTCTCTGGAGAGCTCGTGAAGGGGGTAAACAGCCTTCTACCAAGCTTGCTGGGTTCCCCCAAATGATTATTTTCCTTGTGGGACTCTGTCGGCACGGTTCCTCAGACACCAAGGTGCCACATCATCACTGGGAGTCAGCTGCTCTGAAACAACCTCTCATGTTTGGGAGGAGGGGCAGCGTGACAGGAGAATATGTGGGCCCCTTCACCTGCCAACTGTGTCTTTTCATTATTCCCTCAAGCCTGCTATCAGCTCCTTAAATTACCCCTGATAACACACTCCAGCGACAGTCTAATAAACCCTCTATGGATGATACCTGAGATCTACAGCCCCACACAGCCCTACAGCCCTTCACCACACAGCCCTACACCACACAGCCCTACAGCCCTTCACCACACAGCCCTACACCACACAGCCCTACAGCCCTTCACCACACAGCCCTACACCACACAGCCCTACAGCCCTTCACCACACAGCCCTACACCACACAGCCCTACAGCCCTTCACCACACAGCCCTACACCACACAGCCCTACAGCCCTTCACCACACAGCCCTACACCACACAGCCCTACAGCCCTACACCACACAGCCCTACAGCCCTACAGCCCTACACCACACAGCCCTACAGCCCTTCACCACACAGCCCTACACCACACAGCCCTACACCACACAGCCCTACACCCTACAGCCCTACACCACACAGCTCTACAACACACAGCCCTACACCACACAGCCCTACAGCCCTACACCACACAGCCCTACACCACACAGCCCTACACCACACAGCCCTACAGCCCTACACCACACAGCCCTACACCACACAGCCCTACACCACACAGCCCTACAGCCCTACACCACACAGCCCTACACCACACAGCCCTACACCACACAGCCCTACACAGTAGATGTTTGTCAAAGCCTGTTGTCTTTGTACTGCAGGAACATCATTAATCTGACAAAATGCCTACAATTCTAAACACAGATGAAGAGATATGCTGGAGGCATCATGGTCCTTGACTGTAGGGTCATGACGGACCAGCTCTCACTGCCACTGCTCAGGAAACAGCATAGAGGATTCATGGAGCATCCTGCTGCATGCTGAGGTCACAGTCACCCAGGTGAGTGGCTTCAGAACACTGGGTCTGTGAGGCCTGCATCCTCTGACAGGACCTGTGACTGCAGCCATACTGGGACAGGCCGGATCAGGATCCTGGGCCTCAAGTTGGATCGCGGCCAATGCCATGTGTCAGAAACATGGGCGGGCCTGTATTGTGCTGCAGAGAGCTGACGGTCCTGGTGTGTTTGTGTGTTTTGGACTGGAGAGAAGCATGGAGGATCTTCCTCAGTAATTACGTAGTGCTAAAGAAGCTTTGATGAGGCGGAAAGCCTGCTTTGTCTTTGGGGTGGTTCTTCTTGTCAAGGAATTTGATTTAAGGCCGGTGAAGAGAGTGAGACCAAAACTAACATCCACATGAACGAGGGATGGAGGGAAAGAGGTGGAGGGGTAGGAAAGCAGCTGAGTGGTGTGGTGAGAGAGGCCCCCCTGGTGTGGTGCAGCTCCATGGAACAGATCTCAGGAGAAGCTGCGTGGCCAGATGAACCTATTTTAGGAGGTTGTGTTCTGGAAGATTCAAGGCCCACCTCCTACTGCTGGGGCGCGGACCGCAGATAGGAAGGTTGTCATACTACTTAGGATTTGCATTGTTTAGAACAAAAACTGAAAGGACTGTAAGGATCCATATTTAGTTTAAGGAAAATATATCAGTGGGTCTGTTTTGAGTTTGAACAGATTTTGAGACATCAAAGTAAATGGGTGCAATTACAATGCATCATTAATACTCCATTACAATGCTCTGCTATTAATAGAACTTTACTTAGATTCAGTAAGCCTGCATTATAATGTTCTCATTGACCTTCTACTGAAACTACTGCTTGTAATGTACTGTACAAAACAACCAGCACAAGCAAGATTGGTTTGGATGCTAACATATCAGCTCAACAATTTACCAAAACAAAATAAATCTGAAATTCACAGATAATTGGCACAATCTGATCTTGCAAAGTAGTCGCTATTCCCCTCAAATGGGAGGATATTCGTTTCAGCTTCCATGATATGTTGTTGTTGGATGTTGGGGAGAGGCCGAAGCACTTCCCAATCTAAACAGAACACTGTGTTCTATAAAGTCTTGTTATTTCTGTACAGTAACAGATCAGAGCAGAAACTCCACTGACAAGACTGACTTCCAGAGCTCGCACAACCTTGAGGTCACAACCCCGCTATCAACATGCCCTTTAGCTTCTCTAAGCTGAGTAGCCACTCTCATGGGACCGTGCCAGACCCGGACCCCTCACACCCCAGGTCACACGTGCTGTGCTGTCTTTCTAAAGTTGGCTTCAAGATAGCATTTTGTTCAATTTGTTCATTTTTGTAAACAGTACTTAAAGTACTTAGACTTTCCCCCATATGGTAGCGGGCTGTCTATCTGTTTAAAAAGCCGAACAAGAAGGTGTTCAATGTCATATTACTGATTGATGTCAATTATCAGGGTAGTTTATTTGGGGAAACTTGCCAAACACCAAGCACACCAACCATGTGCTTAATGAGCCACATGTTCACACAAACCTAATACTATTAACTAGTAACTTAGGAATACTTACGGGTTTTGCATTGAAACATTTGGTATCAGATCAATTCAAACAGAAGAAAGGAGTAAGGAAATCAAAAGGCAGAAGTGACAAACAGTGCTGATTTGATTTGCAGAATATTTGGCCAGGTTTTCTGAGGCAGCACAGTCCTTATTCCAGGACCATACATCAGAGTAGACATAAATCAAACACAATATTCGTGTTTCACAAGTGAAATCTTTTTGCTGTGATGACAGCAGGTTTGCGTGAGCGGAGAGATGTTCTCTGTCAGTCTGCAGCTCTGGACCATGGGAAAGGCCCGCACAGTTTGTTTACTTCTAACGCTGTTATTTATATCCCTTGGTTTATTTTACGCTTATCCAAAATTATCAAACAAAACTAAACAAATGTTGAGTGTTCATATTAAAGAAACAGGAAAAGGTAATGAGAATGTGATTCTGCAGCTCAGCAGAGGGTTGTATGTATTACTGCTCAATATATCCTTACTATACATATATATTATATATACATCACACATCCAATACAGACATCAACAGAACGCTGTAAAGACAAGCACAGTAACCTGTAAACATTGCATGTTAGGCCCAGTAATAACTTGATGATTGTCTGACTGATCATGCCCCGAAGGTAAAACATTTGGCATCTTGATATCTGATGACTAACTGTGTTGTGTAATTGTATCCCGTAGTGTAGACGACATCATGCGTGTGTGTGCATGTGTGGGAGGGAGTGTCTGTGCGTGTGTGTTTACCTTACAATGTTCTGGGCCAAGGAGAGACTTGGGCAGGGGGGCTGATCCAGGGTTCACTCAGCTTGATAAGTGGTGAATGAGATTGAGGCCTTTGTCTCCAGGACACACACCCTGGAGCCCTGTGGGATGAGGAGCACACACACACACACACACACCGTGTCATCAATCATCTTCCTCCCCGACAGCTCATGTGGGCCCCCTGCTTGAATGAAAAAACCACGTCATGCATGTAGATGTATGTAAACACACACACACACACACACACACACTCAGTAAACCATGAAACAGATTACATCTTTTTGGAAGGAAGTCTGGAAATAAAAGAGCAATACATGCATGTCCAGTTTGGTTAGTTAACGAGAGCCATCTTTGGTTACATCAGGGAGCAAAGACGGTATTAATCCACATCTGATAAGCCATAATGATCCTGCTGTACTGTGGCCCTCCAGGCTGAGCACAAGAAGGTCTGGACACCATTAACGGTCCAGTCGAACCCTCCTGAGGCAGTGATGCTAACCAGAGTGCTCGTACTGTCACATCACAGGACTGCAGCATGGAGAGGTGGCCTCCCAGGAACACAACCCTCCTGATGTTCCTCAGGAGGATTTGAAGTGACTGGAAGTCATGTCACTGTTACAGTGGTTTACTTTCAGGTTGGCCGAGGACACACAAGAATAATAACTGGATCTGCCGAGTTAATGTGTCCCAATGCTGCTTGTCATATCGTAACCGAGCCTCTTTATTTGTGGTCGTATGAGGGAGAAAATGAAGACACCTTATCTTATCTGGCACAGAATTCGCTCTGACTAACCCTGCCACTCAGATTGCCAAAAAACACAAGACACACAGAAATCCCCACATCCTGACAGCTGACTGGCCACATTGGTAGAAGGCACAGTTGGGGGGGAAAAGTAGGTCAAAATGTTTTCAGTGTTTTTTTAAGTTAAAACCCATTGACTCAAGTCAAGTCCTGCTAGATTCACCTCCACCCTGCCTGTAGCCTTAGTTATTACCGAAGCAGCATTTACATAAAATGTTTTACAGGTTAAATGCAATTGGCCAGGGCATGTTGGTCAGGGCATGTTGGTCAGGGCATGTTGGTCAGAGCATGTTGGTCAGGGCATGTTGGTCAGGGCATGTTGACCAGAGCATGTTGGTCAGGGCATGTTGGTCAGGGCATGTTGGTCAGGGCATGTTGGTCAGGGCATGTTGGTCAGAGCATGTTGGTCAGGGCATGTTGGTCAGGGCATGTTGGTCAGGGCATGTTGGTCAGGGCATGTTGGCAACAGATGAAACAGGACGTGGTCGGGGGTACTACTTGCCACCTGCAGTTTGCTACGGAGAAGAGTCAAATTAGTCATGATTAGATCATAGTTTTATTTTCTCCTGTCAACTCAGACCTCAGGAATGTGGACGTGTCCAGTGTGTTCCATCAGTTTGTACGTCTTCCCAAAAAAAAGTTTTCTAAGTATTTCTGAGCTTCAGTACATCTCGCCTTCGTGCGCAGATGTTAATGTTCTGTTGTCACCACATCATCATTGTTCCTGGGAGCACTTTGTTACCATTCTGTAAATACTCGGATCAAAGGATCAGAAACTAAAATAACACTGCGAGTTTCTGTCTCAGGTGAGCACACACGCCCCAGCCTCACACCTAAAAATAGATTTCACAAGGGAAAATTCTACGGTTTCAAGAAGTCCTTGTTTATTTGAAATCATGCAGTCCCAAAACTGTGGCCAATACCAATGTCTGTTTAGAATGTTTAGTGTACAGTTGAAAGACGATGTAACGTATTTTCCACACACTTTTTTGAACTTTTTGAATGTTTACAGAAACCCAAAGCGTTTCTGCTGCTGCTGTCATCATGACTATCCTGAGTTGTGTCTCCATGTGAAGATGAATGGAGAAGTGGAATGAAAGTATCTCTGTAGTTAAATCTCCTAATCTCACTCAGTTAGTTGGGTAGTGTGTTTAGGCGTTGATCCGTGAACATGGTTGACTCTCTCCTCTCTTGTCACTGTGCCTTCCTCGCAATGTTGCTCAAAATACAACGACTTTCGTGAGAGAAAGATAGATGAATGTGTCAAGCAGGTCTGGGACTGTGAGCTGACCATCCTGGTTCAGTGGTACTGTAGTCTGGGCAGCACCAAGCTGCTGGGGTGCTAATACAGCTGGTCTCTTCCCCCTCAAAATAGAACGACTTTCGTGAGGGGTTTGCGTTTCAGAAATGTCTTTATTACACGATCTGTCTCAAGTGTTTCTACCCGGCAGATGACTAACTCTGTTTCTCTGTCTTTGTTCTGTCTCTGGTGTTACACCATCATAGGGTTAGAGTCAGGGTTAGCCCCTCATACTCAAATCTGGGAAGTGAAAGAATACAGTATGACAGAACCATTTAATCTTTTGGTGATCTACAAGTCAAACTGTATATACACAGTATCTATACTCCTGTGGACTTATAGAAACATCTAACTAGTCACTCAAATGTCCTAAACAGCTGTAGAAAGATACAGGGCACAGATTCATACTGGAGCCCCTCGTGGACATAACTACAACTGATTTGTGTTACTCAGAGCATGTATGTGGTGAAGCTGACAAGGAGACAACCTCCTCACTCTCTCTGCTTCCTGTCTCCTAGCTCTCTTTGCTACTTGTCTCCTATCTCTCTCTGCTTCCTGTCTCCTCACTCTCTCTGCTTTCTGTCTCCTAGCTCTCTCTGCTTCCTGTCTCCTAGCTCTCTCTGCTTCCTGTCTCCTAGCTCTCTTTGCTTCCTGTCTCCTAGCTCTCTCTGCATCCTGTCTCCTAGCTCTCTCTGCATCCTGTCTCCTAGCTCTCTCTGCTTCCTGTCTCCTAACTCTCTCTGCTTCCTGTCTCCTAGCTCTCTCTGCTTCCTGTCTCCTAGTTCTCTCTGCTTCCTGTCTCCTAGCTCTCTTTGCTTCCTCGGACTCTTCCTGACCGAGCAGCAGAAACAGAACACCAAACTTAGTTGCCGAATAGATCATGCGCAGGTCGTAAAGTGAGCAGCGGTGAGGCGAAATTGGAGCCTGATTTTACTTTTGTGTGAGCTGGTAAGTTGTCAATAAAACCTGAACCGTTACTGAAAAGAGTTAAGGACCACACTGGCTGGGGGAAGAGGAGTGGTTCATTACGAGCGTCAGCAATCACTTTCCAGCGTAGTTCGTTCGATGGAAACATGATGGAAAAGGGGATAGAGGAAGATATTTTCCACCAGTGTCCTGACTAAGTGCATCAGTATAATGACACTGAGGTGTAATTGCTGTTATTTTCTTGTTGAGTGTGACGGATCCCATTGTAAAAGGCTTTACTGCTGCAAGTCACCATCGTGTGTGACGATCAGATGAGAGCTAAAACAGCTATATGAAGGGAACTAGTGAGAGTCCTTGTGTCCGTGCTAGCTAAGAAAGACATGTTGTCCCCAACGTAGCTCACTGTGGGTGTAGACTCCTCCAACTCAAGACACTGCATGTAAACAGTATGACAAGGTCCTGCGCTCACAAAGAATAGTTGTTGTTCTAGTGAAGACAGGTTCTTGGCTGGTTCATTTTGAATGACTGATTGTGTGTGAGTTTTACTGTGTGTGTGTGTGTGTGTCTGGACTCTGCATTGGACTCTATTCAGAACTCTTTGTTCTAGAACTGCTTTCAGATTAAATGGAACAATACTGGGCTTTGACAATTTCAATGCGTATTCCATTGCATGTGATACGACAGAGTATAGTCGAAACACAATAAATATGAGTCACAGGAGTTTACAAAAGGAATGTTGACGTTCCATCTGGGTTCAATAGTCACATTCCAGGGTCACCGTAAAACTGCGTATGTGATACCGAGAAATACTGACAAGATATGATGTCAGACACTCCACCTTCCATACAAACACAGCATGCACCTTAGCAAACACTCACTCACTCACTCACTCACACACCCACACACACACTGAGATGTACAGGAGACGCACAGGAATCCATGAACACACACACATACACACATAATCCAGCATTCCAGCAGGATCTTGCAGCCAAACAATAATGTAGAATGACGACTGACTTGTTTGACCTGGCTTCTCCTCTGCAGCAGCATGACGGTTGCAGCTCAGTCATAGTTTCGCTGTTGGATCATCCCTGCTTATGAACCTGCTCCAAAGTCAAAGAAGGACAAAACAAGCCTACGAATCGGTATTCATCACAATGGTCTACATTCACTAATTATTTCTGTAAAGATGCAGTTTAGATGATCACTTCAAATTGGGGCCAAATATTTCAATGCCAGTGGCAGGTGAATGCTAATAAGTATTCAGTGGCAGGTGAATGCTAATAAGGCCAGATAAGATGTGTGCGTTAATGTGTATCACCCCACTCCTCCCCAGACCCCACCTCACTAAGTCTCACCTCACCTCCCAACACTTGCTTGCCTTTATTAGACCTAACGTTTATTGCTGCGTTAAGTTTGGTCTGGTCCGTGTGCTAGTTACAGTCTGGGACTGTCTGGTCCGTGTGTTAGCTACAGTCTGGGACGGTCTAGTCTGGTCCATGTGTTAGCTACAGTCTGGGACGGTCTCTGGGCTTTGACAGTGACAAAGAGAGCTGGCCCAGCTGGAGTCACATTTGAGGACACCAATGCCTCGACTGGCAACTGAAGTCAAATCAATTAAACATAAGCCATTTGCAAATGACAAGATTAGCGGCTAAATGTTAGCATTCTGCATACTAAAGGGATTATTGCTTGGAAGCTGTCCTTAAAGCCCTTCCCTGCTAACGCTACACAACAGCCAGTCAACACGTTTCTTTAGTCTGCCTCTCTCTGGTTGTGTTACCAGAACTGGGTTCTCCAAAACCCACAATTATGTTCCACCTGATCCTGGGGTTCTCTGTCTGCCTTTTCCTCCCTGCTTCAGGGCATCTGGAAGGATTATGGTGAGCACTTTTGATTACTAAGAGGGAGAGAAGGATAGAGGGTGCAGGAAGAGTTTTGAGAATGTCAGAGTGTGAGAAAAAAAGTTATGAAGACAGAGGTCACAGAGCAGAAGATTTGATCAGTAAGTGTGTATGAAGAAGACAGAGGGAAAATAGAGGATGAATGAAAGAAGAAGAAAGAAAATACATGAGAGAGAACTGAATACAGACAGCCAGAGAGAGAAAACACCCCACTCACGGCAAACATGCAGCCAAGCTATTTTTATTAGTCAGTCTCAGCTCCATGGAGACCAGGGTGGGGACAGTTCAGAAGGGATGGATCCTCCTTCATCGAAACCTGGCTGGCCCCGATCAGAACCGGAGAAGCTCACGTCAGCCTAAAGTCAGACGTCTTCCCAGCATGAGGTCATGGGCCAGTGGAGACCATGTGGAAGTGGTATGGCCTTCCCTGGTCCCGCCTGTCGGACTGACCTCCCCTTAGGGAGACAGACAGGGGTGGAGGGGATGCAAACGTAAACAGAGAGGCACATTTTCGTATCTAAGTAGAAAACTGCAGACAGTTCACAAACTGGAGAGCCCATCCCATTCTTATAGTATTCACCTTGACAATTCCCCCTGCTTAACTTTCTGGGCGGGGAGGAGGAAGGGAGTGGGGGGGAGACAATACTGACACAAATCCTTATTCAGTGTATGGTGGAAAAACATGGAGATCCATTCAACCGATTGAGAGCTCAGTCATTCCTGTGTGGTGATGGGAGCACAAAACAAAAGGCGAGGCCCTCCCACTAAAACAGTGAGCCACCTGGGTCTGGACCCCCTCCTGCACTGACGGGTTTGTTACTTCGCAACATAACACGACAATATGGTTGAACTGAGTAAGGAAAACATAGACACAAAGAGATATCAACTGCAGCCTGTGGGGTTTTTGAGTCAGGAGTTGACTGAAGAGCGTGGAGGAATGATTGATGAGGGAGCTGTCGCTGCTGAGGGTTGGGATCGCGCCCCCGCGCATCGAGCGCACATGTTCCATCTGACACTCAGCTCAAGCCGTCCCTCAAATACTCCGTCCAGGAATTCGGAGTGCACCCCACTTGGGCTTTTAAAATGTTATTTCACCCGTGGTCTAAAGGTAGACCATAGGAAAATGTGCTGTACGTACGGCTGTGCACATGGGGAATGAAGGGGCTGGGCCGGGGCACGCAGGAGACTGTGAGGAAAGTATTTCAGCACTGCACATTACAAGCTCTTGAAAAATGTGCATGTGAATATACATGCAAGGGGTTAGGGCTTGAACAGAGCCCCAAATGTCATGCCAGAAAGAGCTTTTCTGTTATGGCAGCGTGAGCTAGACCAACAAAGCCATGCCAGAAAACACACATATTTATCTCCTCCTGAGAAGGTATTGTCATGAACTTGGAACTGCCTGCAAAGTATTTTCCAGACGACACAAAGAGGGATGTTGCCTCAGGAGCATGACAGAGAACAACATCATGTTGTCCTTCACCGTGGCTCCACCCTGGCTCTTGACATACAGAACAATTGTTTTTATGACTCATTACCGTCATTAACCTTTTACTAAACATGAGTCAAAAGGCATTCCCCTGCTATTGGCCACCAATTATTATTTTTATTTAACACACAATCAAGGTGTGCTTCGATCGCAGCTGTTTGCATGTTCTGGATAGCTTGATCAGACGTTTACATTCTGCCTGGTTACAGCCTGCTCATTCTCTCACAGCTCACCAGAGTTTATTTTCAAGCAAGATTTTGCTTTGCTGAATTATGTTCTAAACCTCCTCCCAAACCTAACTTTAACCTGAACTATTTAGGTATCATGCCTAAAAGCAACCTATATCATGTATACTCAAAAGTAATTGTGGCTTTGGTGTACAACATTTTGAGTTTCAGTTTTTTGCTTAGTTGGATGCCACTTTATTAAGTTGATGAAACATAAGAATCAGTGGAATCGTGACTAAACATTTAACATACAGTAAATAAACAGTGACCTCCTAAGTAATAGTCTACTGTTCATACATCCGCCAAATACAAGGAGAATGGAAAATCCCTTCTGTGAGTTTACACATGGGGTCATGCTGTAGCAAAGCAATATCAAGTTAAAAAAAATGTATCTGCCAAACCAAACACAAGTTTATTCAAAGTTCTTGTCATTCGTGGGCTGTTTGCTGCCATGCCATTCCACGACAAACACATCACTGCACCGTTTTCTTGGCAGCCAAACAACGATGTGGTTGCGGCCGCAATGTCCTCCGTGTAAACCAAAACCCCAGGACGGTGTCTTCGTGTGGACTCCTGCACAAAGACATCCTGACCTGCCAGGGTTGGCATTCCCCAGCCACAGTAACCCAGTGGGGCCTCAGGCAGATTCCTATCACAGCACCCCATCTCTGGCAACGGCTCCAGAATGCCAGGGGATAAATGTTTACCAACTCTGGTTACAGATACACAGAGCTGCTCGCGTGTCCCCGTCCCCTCCCATGTCACTAGAATGCTAATATGCTGGTACAGCTTTATCAGACGTGCAAAGAATGACATAGAAGCCGGCCTAAGCATGAGCCCTCCCTCCCTCTCCTCCCTCTCCTCCCTCTTTTTCCTCTCTCAGACTGTTTGCTCAGGTGTCGTTTTCTCATTCCTTCCTATGTCTTTTGAGTGAGATGGTTAGTTGGAAAATCTGTTCAACGAGTATGTTGTTTACCTCATGTGTGGAGCACCGAAGTTTCTCTGATTTGGGACTCATTGAAGTGGTTTTGAAAAAAACGAAACCCCCCCAAAATTAATTGTAGACTAAGAGTTTTTGTAATGTAAGGGTTAGAGACAGCCTAGATTTGCGCGACTTAAGATTCTGAAGATAGCCTTCTCAGCAAGACGTCTTGGCTTTAGGATTCAATTGCAATATTTTCACAGATAAAGGTCACGTTAAAGTGTTCACATAGACGCACACACACACTGCCAGAGTAAGTGGCTTATGGAGATCATTGAAGCGAAGCTGATCCGTGACAAAATGTACAGACAGGCTTTTGATTCAAACTAATCCAAGAGAGTTCGTCCCTGTCTTCTATAGGTCGGTTTGCCAGAATTTGACACGGTAACATAGACATCTCTCTTGCATGACAAGCGCACAGAATCGCTAACTCGCAAGAGCAGAAAGCTGATAGCATGAAAATTGCCATGACTTCTCTGAAGACAAGTGGTAGATTGTGTGTAAGTGTGCTTGTGTAGCTGCACCCCATTGTCAGTAGAAACCCAGTTCTTGGATGCTCCTGCATGTTAGCATTTCCTTTTGGTTCTGTGGAAGCCTGTGTAACTACCGTCATACATTCATACACTGCACATTGTCATCAATGTGTTGAAAGATTTCATTTGATGCTCACTGGAACCAGACATTTTGCACTAAGTGAAAGGCTGGCTGTGGTGGTGGGGGGTGTCAAATCGACTGACGTGTTCTACATTTTTGCCAGCTTCTAAACCAGCTTGACATGGATGTCAGTGTTGTACTGAAGCTCATCATGTACCAACCCTGACCCTGTGTGACTGGAGCCTGCACCAACTGGCCTCGTCAAGTCACAGCTCTACTGTAATGCTGTTCACACCAATCACAGCACTGTGGAGAATGGTTAGTGAGTTGGCACCATGACATGAGAAGGATGCTATGATTGCATTTGGAAAAAGCAGCATTAGGATCAGCACTTTCCTGATGTTTTAACAAGCTTGTGGCTGAGGTCTGAATGTCTTCCAGTGAACATGACACTGAACGACCCCGCCGGCCCCAAGTGACTGCCTCATACACTAGGTGATGAACCCATTGAAAAGATCACATTCAAATCAACATTCTAGGAACAATCTGTAGGTCTTGCATGAGCTGTCTTGGTCCTACCTCCGTAGCCCAAGGGCCCAGTACCAGAATGTGACACAGAGACGGGTTCTGATCGAGCTCTGCATTACATGGATGTATTTGTGAGAGAACTTTCAGTCCACCCTTCCCCTTTAGACAAAAGATTTAGTCAAATTTAACATCACCTGATTAATTTATAAATTCAGACAACATCAACTACAAAATATTTTTTCTTGTCCTGGAATCACAAAATCCAGAATTCTTCAGAGCAGAGCAAAGCATGTTGTCATGCTAGGTTGAAGCATCTGTCGGCTAGCTCTACAATCTGGAGTAACTGTGATCAGACCAGCATGCTCACCCACTCATCATTTGGTGAAGTGTTCTGATTTGAGGACCATATGGTTAACGTATGTTCACAGCTAGGGTACAAGAACAAGAACACATTCAAACAGAAATAATCACAGCTGTGATGCTTCAAAGGGACATTTTCAAAGTGATATCTCTCTAGCAATAACTGAGGGTGAGAAGTATCACATTTTATGAAGTTGGTTTTGTGTGATACATGTTGTTCTCTGCGGATGTGAGTGGCAGCTGTGTTTGATGGTTCCATGACCTTACAATCCCTGCCAACCCTCTGATGAGTCTGAAGACTGTTCCAATCTGGAGATCGCATGGTCTTCCAACGCTGTTACTGGGGACCTACCATCCTCTCTTCACTCCATCCCCACCTGTAGCTAACTTGATCGCCTGATACTTGCCTGATCAAGAATCACTAGATCAGCTGGAACCAGGTTTCCACAGTAAGAACCTGGGTGTTATTGCATCAGCATGTTACAGACCGTGGCATGCGTGATAGGGAGGTCATGAGATGCTCAATATATTCAAATGGTGTCTGTCAAACGGGTGTCTCTCAAACGTGTCTGGCAGGTATAGTTCTGAGTACCATGATGGGTAGGCTGGTCTGGGGGGTCCCTCACAGGTATCAGATAGACCTGTCTGATGACTTGGCAGAGAGGGGGTCCCCGTCCAGCCAGACATGTTCACAGTCCGTACTATGTTCCTGTGTTCAGGTCCAGCTTCTGCTCTGCTTGTTTGCTTGTCAGTAAGATGGACCAGTGGTTTGGTGCAAGTTAAAGGGAAAGGTGGACCCTACGTCCCGTCCCTTGATGGTAACTCCTATAAAAGCAAACAGGACGTAATGCTGGAAAGTGATACAAAATGGCACAATAAGGACAAGACCTGCGCTCCTGATGTGGTTCCTCTCTCATGAGGAGACAGAGATAAACACAGAGAGACATAGAGAGAGACATAGAGAGAGACACAGAGAGAGACACAGAGAGAGACACAGAGAGAGACACACAGAGAGAGAGAGAGAGAGAGACACACAGAGAGAGACACAGAGAGAGACACAGAGAGAGACACAGAGAGAGACACAGAGACAGACACAGAGAGAGACACACAGAGAGACATAGAGAGAGACATAGAGAGAGACACAGAGAGAGACACAGAGAGAGACACAGAGAGAGACACAGAGAGAGACACAGAGAGAGAGACACAGAGAGAGACACAGAGAGAGACACAGAGAGAGAGAGAGAGACACAGAGAGAGACACAGAGAGAGACACAGAGAGAGAGAGAGAGAGAGAGAGAGAGAGAGAGACAGAGAGAGACACAGAGAGAGACACAGAGAGAGACACAGAGAGAGACACAGAGAGCACTAAAGCAGGGAATGACTTCATGTTGGAAAGACCTGAATCATGGCTTTATCAGCAGAAGCCTCCCTCAGCCTCCCTTTCTGTGGCGTCTCCTCCCTCGGCTACTGCTCTGTTCCTTCCTCTGTTCCTTCCTTCCCTCCTTCCTCCCCTCCCTTCCTATTTAACTTTGACCCTTTCTTGCTCTTACCAGCAGCAGCGTTTATGACACGTTCCCTGGAGACCCCCTCCTCCCTCCTCACCCCCCTTTGCCCCCCACCCCCTCACCTTCCTTTGTTCAGACACATGAGCGCATGCTGAAAGCGTCATTGTGGGTCTGGGTGAGACATGCTCCTACCGGGCGGAGCCAAACCTCTGTTCACACATGAGATCAAGATTGTCGGGGCATGTATGCACAGATATCCCTGATAGAAAGAAAGTAGAAATAGAGAAAGACTGTGGGAGAGAGATACACACATCTGGGATCACAATGATGACAGTGATAATGCTGACATCAGGATTTCTTGATTAGACCATCTACTGTATCACGGCAGTGTTTACTTTACAGGAATTCTAAACATTGCTCCAGACTCGGGGACAGCAAGACAGTGTTCATGATGAATTACATGTTTATTGTTTACTACACTGATTCAAGCAAGTACTGTTTAAAAAAGAAGTTTGAGTGAACAACTATTTTCTTCTGAGAAATCATGTTCTGTATTAAATAAAGAAGACACTGCACTTCTACCATTTCATTTTCTGGTCAGGAATAAAATCAAAGTAAGTGAGTTTATGCTCCGCTTAGTTTTTTACACAACGTGTAACTTTTCAGCGTATCCATGAAAGATAGAGGCCTTAAGTCTACCCTCGAACAAAGTTGCATTAAGAATACATTTCAAACACAAAGGAATGTTTGTACAAGCACCCTGATCCAGTACATCTCGCAGACAAGCAGCTCCTCCACAGGATGGGAACCCTAGCTGACGACACTCCCATACTTTCTCTAATGCCAACTCCATCCAGTAATCATTGGCGCTTGTTTTCAATACCAACTACATTCGGTGTAACTTGGACACAAGCTCCTGGCCTGACCCTGTCTTGTAACATCACTGTCTCGACATCCTCACATGTAGACTGACAGCCCCGCCCCCCACTACACACCCTCATCCCACAAGGGTTCTTACTTGGCCAATAAAATGCTCAAGTCATACACACAGCTCCTCTTGAATGGAGTGCAAAGTTGCCGCCTTTGGGTATTAGGTGTTTTTTCTGTGGCTGCTCGTTACATTTCGTCACGTCTTTCCTGTGGTTTATTTGCAGTGGTTTCACTCCAAAAGGAATTAGTTAGCAAACTGTGCGAGCAATTGGCTGTCATACAATATGAGATTGTGCTTGTGTGCTTCCCACATACAGTAAAATAGAAAGACTTATTTCAGACTCCATTTGTGTTGGATGATTGATGTTTTTTATTTATTTTTATTAACATTTTACAGTTTTTCTTAGTTATTAAGTTCTCATTACTCTCACGCTTCATTAACATATTTTAGTTTGGAAAATAAATCAGTGATTTTTGGTTTTCAATAGAACCAAAAACAAGGCAGGCCTGTTAGAAAAACATGCCCAAGTTTCCTGTTTTCCACACTCATCACTTGTTATTGTTTCCACGGCGATGCGGAGGAGATTCACCTCAGCTCTGGAGAGCCACGCCCGGAGAGCTGTGATTAAGCGACAAGGTTTTGACAGAAACGAAACGTGTGCTTTTCATTAGTTTTTACTTTTCTCAGAATCACCTTTCAAAAGGACACGGGTAGGTCGTAGCTGATGAAAAATGCTCTCATGCCCTTGCCTGCTCTGGGAGAGGAGGTGAGAAGGACAGAAAGGGAGGGAAACAGGCAGAGAGAGAGATATGCACATTTACAGGATTGTTTTTGTTTACTTCCTTTCAGCACCGTAGCTGTCTGGTTCACACACTGCCCCCCTCACACTGCCCCCCTCACACTACCCCCCGCACACTGCCCCCCGCACACTGCCCCCCTCACACTGCCCCCCTCACCCTGCCCCCCTTACACTACCCCCCGCACACTACCCCACGCACACTGCCCCCCTCACACTGCCCCCCTCACACTGCCCCCCTCACACTGCCCCCCTCACACTGCGCCCCACACACTGCCCCCCTCACACTGCCCCCCTCACACTGCCCCCCTCACACTGCCCCCCACACACTGCCCCCCTCACACTGCCCCCCGCACACTGCCCCCCCACACACTGGCCCCCACACACTGCGCCCCTCACACTGCCCCCCTCACACTGCGCCCCTCACACTGCCCCCCTCACACTGCCCCCCTCACACTGCCCCCCTCACACTGCCCCCCACACACTGCCCCCCTCACACTGCCCCACGCACACAGTCAGTCAGTCGACCCCTGTGACACCTCGTTCTTTATCCTCCTCATATCAAAGCACACTGCCCCCCTCTCTTTCTCTCCCTCGTTCCTCTAGCTTTCCTCTCTCTCTTTTTCACCAGCACACGTATAAACACACATACACACACTTCCATCCTCCCCAGAAATTCTCGAAATGGTTTATATTTTATAAACCATATATTAAGTCATTTTAGTTTATGAAGTCCTCCTCTCAGGTTTGGGCTTCATGTCTGGCAGAGCATGAACAGCTTGGAGGTAAAAGCAGGAGACCCAATGCCTCATCGTTGTTTTATTCGTGGTATGTTTCATGGTTAAGATATTAAAGTTCATTAATGGATCCACAAGTCCCGTCCCTGGCTCTGTCTCATCTTTGGAACAGCCCTGGGGACTTCAAACTGGGGGGTGGGACTTCCAAAATCAGTCCCCCCCAGAAAAAACAAAAAATGCCTTGAAAATGTATTCGAAATCATCCATTCTTAGCACACTTGAATCTTTTTTTATCTTTTCTTTTTAATTTGTCATTTGCATTTTTTGGGACATTTTACTTTGAACTTTTCCTTGACCTTTGGGTTGCATGCTATGTATTAAAGGAGGTCTGATGAAGGTACTCAGTCCGTGGTCATGTGATAGTCAGTCCGTGGTCATGTGATAGTCAGTCCGTAGTCATGTGATAGTCTGGGGATCTTCTGTAAGCCCAGGTTAACACATCAGAACTATCTGGATGTCAGCAGAAACACTGTTTGTTTTGGATACAGCCTGCATGAAATATCTCTCCGCAACCACCACATTTTTGATACAATTAGTGACATGCAGGAATTTATTTTTGGCACTAAACAGGAGTCCTTGTTATTTTACCTACAATCTAGAGGCAGATGTTCTTTTCTCTCTTCTCCAGGACTAGCTGAAGCCTCTGGGCCTTGCTCAGGATGATGAGTGAAAAAGGAGTCTTGGAGTATTTCTCCCCGTCGGGCTTCAGTTAAATCTGCCCCAGCCTTGCTGCACTATTTCAATGCCACATCATTCATAACTTAACACACTCCATAAAAAGGGGCCCTGCTAATGTTTAAAGACACTGTCTGGAGACAATGGCGACATAAAATGCCAGAAACATGGGCCTTGGCATCTCTTTGGAACACTATGAGAGGGTATAAACCGGACTTGTAATTCCTTAGGTGGAGTTGCTTCTCTCAAGGCCTGCTGGCAGAGTATTTTTCCGTTGACCAGAGGCGGAATGAGAAAACCATGCAGGAATTTCAGGCACTAGACTGGCACATATACCGTGGTGTGCTATGCATGGGCCAGGCCCTAAGGAATCTGAACGTAGCGGTCAGAGGGGATGTGAGGGCTCAGCGCAGGCTGCTCCGTTGCCACGTTTGCGGAGGCTGTTGGGGGCGCGTCCCCTCATAAGGCCTGGCGGGGTCGGCCTGGCGCTCACTTCCTTGCCGCCTGCAGACAGGAAGTGGTCACCAGGAAGAACGTTGTCTCACCATCCGGAAGGTGTGGACGTTTTGTGGCATAATGGAGTCTTATAGGGTCAACTGTGTGTGTGTGTGTGTGTGTGTGTGTGTACGCATGTCTAAGAATGCCTGTTTTGTTACTGCCTGGATCTGAGTGGGTTTGCTGCACTCAGAATGTTGTCAAACTACTCTAGCTAGAGTTCTAAATCTTCCAAGGCCAGAACAGCTACCAAGTCAGAGTGAGAGAGATTTCTCATAATGTGCACAGTATGACACAAGGTCATTCTGGACCATGACGGTCTTGTGACATGATAAGCAGTAATTACATAGTGGCGTGAAAAGGAAAGAAATATTAATTTAAAACTTTGGCAGCAAGAATAGCAAAAAATGCCACAAATTAAGAATTGCAGTAACATCAGTGAAAACTAGCAGTCAGACAGGTGCCAAATCAGCAGAAAACTCAAATATATCAGTACCATGCTGCCATAAGGAAAGAGCTACAGAGTTATCACATTTTCAAAATGATTCAAACCAGCATGGGAAAAGAGTATATGGGTAAATGCTGTTTTACTGGGTCCACCTCAAACTGCCCAGTCCAGACCAGGGGTGAACGTCTCTCTTCCAGACCAGGGGCGAACGTCTCTCTTCCAGACCAGGGGTAAACGTCTCTCTTCCAGACCAGGGGTGAACGTCTCTCTTCCAGACCAGGGGTGAACGTCTCTCTTCCAGACCAGGGGTGAACGTCTCTCTTCCAGACCAGGGGTGAACGTCTCTCTTCCAGACCAGGGGTGAACGTCTCTCTTCCAGACCAGGGGTGAACGTCTCTCTTCCAGACCAGGGGTGAACGTCTCTCTTCCAGACCAGGGGTGAACGTCTCTCTTCCAGACCAGGGGTGAACCACGTGTCGTTTAGTTGGGGTGAAGTCCTATCCAGGGTGGACCTGGCAGGATGGGAAGTCAGAGAGTCTAAAAACACACCTCTGCTATCAAGAAAACATTCTGGATGACCTTTATATATGTCACAGTAAGAGCTGAGGGATGAATCACACTTTCATACGTGTTTCTAGAATATTTCGATGACTTCATTGCTTGCTTATACAACAGGAACAATAGAAGGTGTGATCATATGATAGGTTTTCCTTTTGATGATTATTACTTGGATCTCCCACAGAAAGGGAAGAGGCGTTGTGGTGAGGTCTCTGTCTGAGCGCTTCAAGCCTGAACTGTGTTCACACCCCTCTGACCCCACCCCACCACCCTTCATTAGGCACTGTTCGTTGTGTCTGTTTTTGAAAAGTTGCGAGAAAGTTGGATCAGCTCAATCGCTACGTTCTCAACCACAAACATTAATTTAAATAGTCCTTAAAAAGCTCTATGGTGCAAACATTTTATTCATGTATACAGTGGGCTAAGTAACTTCGATCACAAATTCAGCGTTTATACTGGCAATTAATTTTCCACACACCCTGGGTCTGCTTAAACACAATTGATCTCTCTGATATAGTGCAAGCAACTATAAAACACCACTGATCAGTGTCAAATTGTATAATAGCAAGATAGTTACATGCTTGTGAGGCAGCAATTTCCAAGTTCAAGTGTTACTCTGAGACCAAGGTCAAGTGTTACTCTGAGACCAAGGTCAAGTGTTACTCTGAGACCAAGGTCAAGTGTTCTAGAAGAGCGGTGGAATAAGTGTCCTTGTACATAAGCCTTCCAATCCTTATCATAACAGTTAAACTTTAATAGAATTTACTGGAACTCGATCTCCTTGGCTATTTTCTTTACCTCTGATATGCTGTAGCAGCGAGACATGCTTCTTGTTCTACTTATGGATTGCTCCATTGAAACAGCTCTGCTCTGATTCGCTAAGCCACAGTAACAAATACGAAGGGCTTTCTAATGTCAACCTACTGACGGCACAGTTGTCTCCTGCTGCTGTTCCATACACCCTCAGAAATGCCAGCGGTTCACTAACGTTGCTGCAGATCTGCGTTTCTAAAGGCTGCACGTCCGTTTGACAGGTTCTCACTAGCTATTCATTGTGAAATCGGGAGCTAATGTGCTTTGGAATCCAAACCTGGAGGAGGATTTCAGATGAGCACATTTATCTTTGCTATATGTTGAGATTAGACTTGGCCTTAGGCTTCACCGGGCGCTTTGTTAACTCAGCAGTTCAACTGTAAAGGTTTTCTCATGTCTCACTGCTATAAGAACAGATGGCAAATCTAATATGATAATAATGTATTTGAATAACCTTTTGCTGTGTTTACAATGACTTCCCCCTTGTGGTACCATTGTACTAGACTCTACGTCTGTAACGCAAGGAAAAAGTATGAAGAAAGTGTTCGGGGGTCAGAGAGAGATCATTACTTCCCTTACTTAGTTGCTGGAGCTTGGGTCCATGGGAAGTGATGCCAGAGAGGAGGAGAGAGAGAGGGAGAGAGATGGAAATAGGGAAATTGAGTGAGGGAGAGTGGAAGAGAGATAAAGTCGGAGATAAAGAAGGAAAGAATATGGCGAGGAGAAAGTGACATACAAAGAAAGGGTGGGAGAAAGGAGAGGTAGCGCAAGGAGTTTGGGGAGCGAAATAAGGAAAAGAACAAGGAAGAAAAGATTTGGGTGTGTGTGTGTGTATGTGTGGGAGAGAGAGAGAGAGAGAGAGAGAGAGAGAGAGAGAGAGAGAGAGAGAGAGAGCGGGCTTGGCCTGGGGACAGGCCTCCCCTTGGACCTGAGCTTGGCTGTTTCGCCGGGGCTGACTTCACATGAAGCACCTGAGTACACAGATATATACACACAGCCCTGCGCACCAGGCCGGAATAAAGCACAGCGCACCCAGGCCGGAATATTCCACACAGTACCTTCTGACATCACTACAGCTGGTGTGAATTTAGCAGAACCCAACCTAGTCCAGCTCTCTACACTCCTCCCCCCCCCCCCCTCTCTCTCTTTCTCTCTCTCCTCCTGTCTTTCTCTTTTTTTCTTCTTCTTCTCTGCTCAAAGGCCCAGCTGATTGTGACAGGCCCAGGGTAGCAGGACTGGCTGTTACAGCCTGTTAGCAGGACTGGCTGTTACAGACTAGCTGTTACAGACTGCTAGCAGGACTGGCTGTTACAGACTGCTAGCAGGACTGGCTGTTACAGACTGTTAGCAGGACTGGCTGTTACAGACTGTTAGCAAGACTGGCTGTTACAGACTTTTAGCAAGACTGGCTTTTACAGCCTGTTAGACACTGACTGTCTCTCCACCTTCAAGAAAAGGCTCAAGACGCACTTGTTCCGGGAGTACAACGGTACTTAAGAATGGTTTGCTGGACCCAATGTTCCTCAAGGATCACAATGACTCTTGCTTAGAGACTTGTTGCTCTTGTTGGTTAATGGTAACTGATTTAAATTGTTGTAATCGCTGTGAATTTTTTTATTTATTTTTTACTGTTGCTTGCTTTTCTACAGGTACACATGCACTTATAGCGATTCATGTTGTTTAATTGTAACTTGTTTAACTACATGCTCTTATGGTTCTTCCCTTTGGCACTTATTTTGGTTATTCCCAATATGTGCTTCAAGTTTTGGCTACCCGCAATGTTTTTGGGGCTATCTTGTTGTTATTATCAGTGACCTATGCACTTTGTAAAGTTTTCTCTTGGAAGTTGCTTTGGATCTCTGCTAAATGAATACGTGTAAACAGTGCTGTCTAACAGTGTGGGGCCCTATCATGACTGCCAAGTGACCTCAGAAGTCACAAGATATTTCCAGTGCGCCTAAGGCCCATCTTTAAAATATGATCAGTGTGTATAGATGCGTACCTGACTGTGCTAAACACACTCAAGGTTTAAAGTACCTCTTGTTCTGTTTGATCTGTTTGTCTTCCATTCGGGATAGGTTTGGATCCACTTTGATGCAGACATTTGTGTTGAGGTACTGTTCCTGAAACGATGCGATGACATCACATTGGGTTGGTCTTGCAGTGTGTACAGGTATGTGAAATGCCGAACAGAAACACAGCATTTGTCTTGAGATAATAAACAGCCCTCTCTCCTCACAACCCTGGTTTTCTACTGCAGGGATTGTTATAACGAGAGTTCCAGCACGCAGCTACTTTTAAGGTTCGAAGCTAGCTGGTTGTTATTGCCTCTGTTGAGGTAGTGAGGCTTTTAGGTGTAGGTGTAGCTTTGTGTGAAAGGCTGGTGTCATTCCAATCATCACAGATAGGATACATCATTCAAACTTTATGTGTTTTGATAGAAGTTAAGCATATTGATCCAGATTCACAAACCAGAATGTCTGGAACAAGCTCACACTGTTCTTGTGTGTGTGGTCTGGGTGTTCGTGTAGGGTGAGGAAAAAACGTCAAACTCGCAGGACTCTCATATAGAGCGTTTGATGTTGGTCCAGACCCAGGTTCACTCCAGTAGGCATGGGACAGCCCACAGCAGGCACCTCGGCCTAGCTTCAGTGTTGTGCAACCTTCCTGGAGGGCAACTCCTTCCTGCTGGTTTTCATTTAGAAAGACATTCATTTGCTAGAAAGACCAGCCCACCTCTTTTTACCTTTGTTGTTTTTTTAGGAAATGCCTGAGGAGTTGAACCTATAATTATTCCCTGAGGTGAACGACTGATAGAGAATCTGCGGACACAGGGCCTCTGTACAGCATCCTTCCTCCCTCCCTTCCGTGTAGTCATCACGGCTCTGACAGAACTGGTCAACAAAAGCTTCCCACCGCAGAGCTGCCTTGTGGACCCAGGCCTGCTTCAGGGATCATCAGGATCCTTCTCTCTGGAGGAGAGGGGAGGAGAGGGGAGGAGAGGGGGAACCCAGAGCATCGCTGTAAGCTGGGATTGATTTGCTGGCAGAGTTAGAGCCTAACCACCTTCGTCCAGCTGCTTGTAGAATTGTCACTCATAGACAGTGTATTCAAGGATGAAAGTATTGATATTAAAATATTGATATGTGCAAATCATCGTTTGTAAAAAGCCAAAGGGCAACAGGATAAGTGCTAGCAGGAGGCTGGCAGGAGGCTGGCAGGAGGCTGGCAGGAAGCTAGCACGAGGCTAGAAGGAGGCTAGCAGGAGGCTAGCAGGAAGCTAGCACGAGGCTAGAAGGAGACTAGCAGGAGGTAGGCAGGGAAACGGCACAGCTCTTCTTCCAACTGTGTTTGAATCACCAAACAACAACATGGTGTTTCAATAACCTGCTCTGCTCATCCGTGTGTGAAGCAAATCATCATACAAGGACCCAGTGCTTACTCAGCATTCTCACTGCTCACCGGGTCGCCTATATGGAGCAGCACATGGAAACTCTGACTCAAGCAGAAAACTCCAAACATCCACTCCTTAGTATAAAGACATGTCATTAAAGTGTGTAGTGGTGAGTAAATGAGGTGCATTCATGCCAATGCAGCTGAAACTGAATCTGTAAACAGTACTATGATATAGAAAAACTTCAGTCCTACAGTACCAAAATTCAAAATGTGAAAAGTCATATTTAAAATAGATTATTTCTTCTTTGTGTGTGTGTGGGGGGCAGGGTGGGGGGGGGGAGGGGGGAGGGGAGTGGACAATAAGACGCCTGCTGCATTCATTCCCATGATTGAAAACAACTGACATTCTCACATAAGCTGTAATATTACGTGATGTTTGATTATTTTATAGTTTCGAGCACTTAACAGTTAGCAGCTGTGTATCTGTGGAAAATGTATGTCAGAAGACTTGGAATTTAATGAGAAAGTACTACTTACAAGTCTGTATGTTGTTTCAGACCCTACACATGTGTAACAGACCTGGTTAAGTCTACTCGGGCATGGCATGGGTATGGGATTGTTTGAGTGAAGCATTGGAACATATTTACATCACTGGAAAAAATGGGGGTGTGTCAAGCTATGTAACAATTTCATAATTACACAGACAGACAATATAATCCTCTCCGGCGTCATGTAATCAGGTCACAAACCAACAACGCGGTAAGCCACTGAGCTAAAGGAATGTTTAACACACAAACGGTTTCCATTCGTCCACAGCCAGCTGATCGGGTAGGATGGTCGTGTGCCTTCTCTCCACAGACAGAGCCTGAAGACTCGCAGCTGTCTGTTGATGACACGCAATTATAAAATAAAAACACTTGAGGAAAACCTTGTGCTTCCACAGTGTTGTCTTAGATTCCCAGTGTATCCGATGAATAGTGGGAGGACTGTTTCGTAAGGAACAATATCAGAACAAATTGTAAAAAAAAAAAATGTAGAGCACAGTATTACACTTTCCCAGTGTTGTTTCATACCCGTGGAGGGAAGAGCACCTAGAGCACATAGAGCACATAGAGCACCTAGAGCACATAGAGCACCTAGAGCACATAGAGCACCTAGAGCACCTAGAGCACATAGAGCACCTAGAGCACATAGAGCACACAGAGCACCTAGAGCACACAGAGCACCTAGAGCACCTAGAGCACATAGAGCACATAGAGCACCTAGAGCACATAGAGCACATAGAGCACCTAGAGCACATAGAGCACCTAGAGCACCTAGAGCACCTAGAGCACATAGAGCACATAGAGCACCTAGAGCACATAGAGCACCTAGAGCACCTAGAGCACATAGAGCACCTAGAGCACCTAGAGCACACAGAGCACATAAGGAGCACATAAGGTCCCTCGTTTTAAAGGGGAAGCAAAACAATGCAATGGACCCCTGAAACGAGAGATAGCTTTGCTTACCGGTTGCCTTGGCAGCAGAGGAAGCGGTCTGGGCCGGACGGCGGGCTGTTGGCAGAACAGCTCCCACAGGGGTCGTTGCCTGTAATTTGCGTTGATAATTGGCTATCTTATCATAACACACGGTTAATCTGGTATTACAATATGGCTTTCCTCCTCCAGGCTTCCCTGTTATTTAGGGCGGTTGTTGGGGCCGGTCAGGTCTTCAGTCGGGCCTTTTGCAGTCCTATCCTGACAACATGTTTTCTCTTCTTTCCCCATGCAGTCACAAAGTACTGGTTGAACTTTGGCCTACTTGCTGATTATATCATAACCATAATCATAACCAAGGACACAGAGCTTCTGAAGGACCTTTAAACTTCAGTCTCCATAGAAACACATCATACAAAGTAGCCTCATCATGCACTACAAATCCACAAATTGACAGTTGAATGTGTGTTCTGGAGAATGTTGTTTGTTTTGCTTCCACATGCATGACGTTCTGTGAGAGGGACGTGGTTGTAAACTTTTGGCTTCACAGTCTGACATCCCGGAGATGCTGGGACTGAGCCGGCCCTACCGGCTCTCACGCCCCACACGCCCCTCACGCCCCTCACGGCCCATCCCCCCCCTCACGCCCCTCACGGCCCATCCCCCCCCTCACGCCCCTCACGCCCCTCACGGCCCATCCCGCCCCTCACGGCCCCTCCAGCCCCTCACGGCCCCTCACGGCCCATCCCGCCCCTCACGGCCCCTCACGGCCCCTCCCGCCCCTCACGGCCCCATCACGGCCCATCCCCCCCTCACTGCCCCTCACGCCCCTCCCGCCCCTCACGCCCCATCACGGCCCATCCCCCCCTCACGCCCCTCCCGGCCCGTCACGGCCCATCCCGGCCCTCATGCCCCTCACGCCCCTCACGCCCCTCACGGCTCTCACGCCCCTCCCGGCTCTCACGCCCCTCCCGGCTCTCACGCCCCTCACGCCCCTCACAGCCCTCACGCCCCTCACGGCCCTCCCGGCTCTCACTGCCCTCCCGGCCCGTCACGGCCCTCATGCCCCTCACGCCCCTCACGGCCCTCCCGGCTCTCACGCCCCTCACGCCCCTCACGGCCCTCACGCCCCTCCCGGCTCTCACGCCCCTCACGGCCCTCCCGGCTCTCACGGCCCTCACGGCCCTCACGCCCCTCACGGCCCTCCCGGCTCTCACGGCCCTCCCGGCTCTCACGCCCCTCACGCCCCTCACTGCCCTCACGGCTCTCACGGCCCTCACGCCCCTCCCGGCCCCTCTGTGCTCTACCAGGCCACGTGTTACCTTGTCTAACATTGACATTGACAATATGAATGTATTGTCATTTCCAGTCTCATAAGATAAAACAATACACATGATATATACATTGGCAAATGTTCTCCCCAGAATAGTAATCAGGACAGAAAGTGAATTCTCAATTTTCAACCTTCTATGAGCCCATAGTGATTCTCTCTCCTAACATCCTC
This sequence comes from Hypomesus nipponensis, assembly GCF_054491055.1. Taxonomy (NCBI): domain Eukaryota; kingdom Metazoa; phylum Chordata; class Actinopteri; order Osmeriformes; family Osmeridae; genus Hypomesus; species Hypomesus nipponensis. Next base: position 1,095,727 of record NC_140383.1, on the reverse strand, counting down.
TGTGTATTTTGTGAACATACTTATATACACACATAACGTTTCCTATAGGAACTGCATGACTGAGACGATGGAACACTCTGTTCATGGTGCTCTTCTCATGGGAAGTTTGCGTAGGTCTCTGAAACTAGGTTAGTTTGAGGGAGTTACATGAAGGTTGTTGTCTAATTAAAAGAAGGAAGGGGGAGGTTTCTGTGGCTTGACATCAGCGCCAGAAGATGCTCTAACATAAAAGTCACCGGACGGCCAACTATGTTCATTGTAACGAGGTCATAAAGAAGACAAAGAAACGTAGAGAAAAACTTCAAAGTTCTCCAACGATCCCCTGGGATCTTCTTTCTTGAGTGTTCTGGGACGATGCACAAAGGAAAGTAGAAGAAACCACTTTTATTCATGTTAAGTTTTCAAAATAATCTTAATTAGGGGTACTTTTTAACAAAAAGACAAAATCTCTTGTAATAATCCACAGCTACACTAATCCCTATTGAACAGATCACTTTAATACCAAAACTGGCAGTGGCTCATGGTGTTCACAAAAAATCTCTCTTCTTGCTCCAACTTAATTAGAGAAAGCCAGAACTTTTCTGATTAGGACAAAGTCCTGCCAGGATTGCTGGTTTCAGACAAGGAAATTGTGGCGCTGGAGGCAAAGAAAAGTATTTAGTGAAATTCTAAAGAAAGTATGGATTCCAGAGAGAAACCTCCTTTAAGATGTACATGACATCATTAAACTGTTTAGGATATTATATGTCTGCTGACAACTTTTCTTGGTCGGCTGACAACATTTTGCAAAAATTTTGGGTTTGTCAGAAGTTGTCCAACTTCATAAAAAGTCTTGTTTCAGAGATACATTTTCAGTGCATACACAAGACATATACGGTTTCAGTGCTGTATTTGTTTCCTCTGAGTTTTCTGAGTCAGTAGTCCGAGTCAGTCTGGTTTGAACACCTACGTCCCTCCAAATGACAAATTCTCGACAAGCCAAGCTTGGCAAAGCTTCATTTCCAACTTTTTGTCTTGGACTTGGCTCTTCCTGGCTTGACTGACATGCCGTCATGAAGCAACACAGTTTCTCTACCAATCTATCAGTAGTAATGCCCTTGTTTGGATTTTGGAAATCGACATGACAGAAAAGTCAGCCAGTGTTAGCTTCTGAGGCTTGACGTCGTATGTTGACAATAAAAGTCATTCTGCCTGGGGGCTGTTGGCTGCCCTGTGTGAGCTTATTAGACAGGCTAGTATGTCTATGATGTCATCAGCATCCTGTAGGATCCATGGGCTTGAGGATGGCTCTGGATTGGAGCGATCACAAGCAGGCGGAGTTCCTGTCTCAGAGCATATTTGCTTTGGAAGAGCACACTGTACAAAACACAGACAGCTGGTTCAATTTTTTCAAGCAATTAAAAAATTATGGTCATTACAGTTTTGGAGGGATTGTCTTCTTATGCTCATGTTCCATGAAGATAAATCCCAATTCCTACTGGCTCTGTTGCAAGCATGAATTGTCATTTGATGGAAAGAAAACGTACTTAATTACAGTAAAAAGAATACAATTGAGCATGGATCAAAACATTTCAGATGATCTCAACCAGGAATCATTCCACAAAGAGATTCATATTCTTTCTGTGACTTGAACTGAGTGTTTTGGTGCATGCCTGTACAAAGCTTGTGCTAACAGTTCTCGTCAACAGTTCACACACAGATGGCACTGAGGCGTTTAACTATGGTCACTGGTTGTATGCAAAACAACTGAGCAGAGATGATATCACAGCAACTGATATCCTGGCTGCACTGAATGAATGACTCGGTTAAGGTAGCTGTTGATAGCAACATCATTTTTTTGGTGACAGCAGGACAGTAGGAGACATTCTGAAAGGAGGGTTGAGGAACAGGCAGTCCTCCTCTATATTTAAGTTTCAGGAACTAGCGCTTGGTTACAACAGCCTCTTTGAAAAAACAAACAGACGTTTCATGGACGTGGTCCCAAAAGCTGTTATCGGGCCCCAATTTTCACACACTTAACTGCTTCGCCTGACCCTGTCACTCACCATCTTGTCCTGAGTGCTGAGAGGCCTGGGCTCCCAAATAAGTCATCAACAGGACGGACGCTTTCTACGGGACGAGACAAAGACCGGCTGATACAACCTTGAGGCCTCTCACATTATAGCGCGCAAACAGCTGAAGACAACCGCGACAGAGCGTGAGTCTCTGGCCCGTATCGTCTGAATAGGGGACTGGGAGTCCTAACGCGTTGGTAACCATGAAGAAAGGTCTCAAGGACTCGCTTAAGTAGCGAACAGAGGGTGAGGAGGGTGGAGCCATTAGTACATTCTGTTCCAAAAGGGTGCCCCTTCCACATCCTCGGCCCTCTTTCTTCAGCTCTCGGTGGAGAGGATAGTGTGACCGTACTATCACTACGGTATCCTCCTACTTCACCTCATCTGCCCTCTTAAACCCGACCACAATAGTGATTTATGGTTATGACGTGACAATATAATCTTATTTTCTACCCTTGTGAGATAATCCCTCAAATGTCAATAGAAACCTAATCTACGGTCTGAGTCTGTCACACTCCACAGATTTAGATTGCCTGCTCATTCTATCACAAAGTCACACTCCGTAATGATTTGCTGTTTTGGACAAAAGAAATGAAGTCCATCATGTTCTTGCATCTCCAGTGACGATTGCTTGCACGTGTGTGTGTGAGAGAGAGAGAAAGAGAGAGGTGTGTGTGTGTGTGTGTGTGAGGGAGAGAACAGTGTGTGTGTGAGAGAGAGAAAGAGAGAGACAGAGAGAGAGAGAGAGAGAGAGAGAGAGAGAGAGAGACAGAGAGAGAGAGACAGAGAGAGAGAGAGAGAGAGAGACACAGAGAGAGAGAGAGAGAGAGAGAGACAGAGAGAGAGAGAGAGAGAGAGAGAGAGAGAGAGAGAGAGAGAGAGAGAGAGAGAGGAACAGAAGGAGACCTGTGGATGGTTAGAACGGTCCGTGTATCCAGTAGGAGTGTGGATGGCAGTCAGGTATCCCTGTCCAGAGACAGATGCAGACTGCACCTGGGAGCCCAGGGAGCCTGGGGGGGGCAGCTTCTTCTCACCTGGTCGTCAGGTCCCGGGCGTCAGGTCCCGGGCGTCAGGTCCCGGGCGTCAGGTCCCGGACGTCAGGTCCCAGGCGTCATGTCCCGGACGTCAGGTTTTCCAGATTGTCAGAGTCGGACGTCGCTGATCCTCCAGCTGTGTTGTCGGCTGCGGGCCCCGTAGCAGGAGCGGGCTGGGAAACCTTTCCGGCAGCCCTCGCTTGAGACCAGTTTGTGGTGTAGCGCGACGGAAATGTTTTACAACCGGTACAACCTTTTTTTTCTACCAGTCGTGTCACTGTGGGGGTGAGAGACAGCCGGAGAGCAGAGGAGCTCTTCCCCATGTGTGGCTCCCTCACACGCACCTGCACGTCCTACACTTCCAGCTCCCACAGTTTCCAGCACCACAATTCCTCTGCATATGATGTCTGTCATTGAGACCAGCGATGTCAACAATCATTTAGACTCATTCTGAAAATGCATGAAAACATTCCCAAGCTTTACAAGATAGTAGTCTCCCCATTTTGGGGTCTCATCAAACTATCTAAAAGCAAGTAAGTGACTGCCCAATAAAGACCCTGATGTCATAAATGCCTAATTGAGTCATCCCTCTGCATGCGGCGAGACATTCCAGCCTGTTTATTGAGGTTGAGGGAGTTCCAGCAGGCTCGGTTTACACCCTGAGAAGGCTGAGCTGCCTGGTGGCAGAGGGTTGGAGGCCCGAGCCAGAGCATCCCAGAGACAGGTTCAGGGAAGGGGCCGCACTCCCAGCGAACGCTCCCAGCTGCTTCACGCTACGCCTCTAATTTACAGACCCAGGTGCTCGGGCAAGATTTGAAACCCAAGTAGCGTTGACTAGAAGCAGGAGTTGTTCCAAAGAGCCTACACAGACTGGGGCCGTATCTTATCTGTCTGTGTAGACCCAGCGGTCGTTAACACTAATACCTGTGTGATGGTTGCAGTAGATCATCTGGGGAAGGAGAGGCATGCGTTGCGGTCGAGTGTGTGTGTGTGACCCAGTGTGTGTGACTGAGGCGCAGAATAGAAGGCATAGATGTGTGCATGCGTGGGACAGTGCTTTACGCTTTGCTGGGCTTAGCTCTCTGTGCTGGTGTTTGTGTGTGTGTGTGTCCTTGTTCACGGTCGTGAGTGGATGTTGTGTCTTCTACAATATGCCTGGTGTAAATAAGTTGAGGTGGATCTAGTGAGTGTGGATGAGTTAAAGAGGTTAATGTGATGGAGGGGATGTGTGTGTGAAGAGAGACAGAGAGAGAGAGACAGAGAGAGAGAGAGAGACAGAGAGACAGAAAGAGAGAGAGAGAGAGAGACAGAGAGAGAGAGAGAGAGACATAGAGACAGAGAGACATAGAGACAGAGAGAGAGAGAGAGAGAGAGAGAGAGAGAGAGAGTATTAGGGTAATGAGAAAAGTTCACTCAGAGTCCAACCTCCCAGATTCCATCTTGGGCAAGGAGCACAAAAGCAGACGTGAGTTCACATCCAAGCCAGGAGGGGAACGTCGAGGTAGTGGGTTCACAAGTTCACGCTGTGCTCCCCCTCTCCAGCTCTGCATGCCACCTTCATCCGCTGGTCACAGATACATTCTTCAACACGTCAGCAGACATCTATGACCTCTGGAAGCCAGGCTGTGAGGATCGGGCCTGAGGGGAATACCAAGTGAGGGCACTTTAAAAGACCTGTCCCCTCGGCATCCTGCTCCATGAATGTGTCAAACAGATCGGAGACGACTCAATGAGGACAGAGTGAGGACAAGGCCTCGCTGGAACCCCCAAACCGAGACAATGGTTGTTATCGCCGCATGAGATACTGTGAAATCAATTTCTGCACCTGGAACCCTTGAATGCAGTGGGGCTATTCAGGTGTCTCATCTGGGAAGAAAGGGAAAATGTCCGGACTCCTGCTTGCACCGCAGGAATAAGCTCTTCTGGGAGACTAAATACTGAGATTGTGATGAACACTCTAGCCTGTTGGTTTTGCGAACTCCTCTACTCTCTATCACATTCCTGTTCCATCGATAGTATTATGTTGGCTTCATTACATCTACATTTAGTCATTTAGCAGACACTCCAGAGCGATTTACAGTAAGTACAGGGACATTACCCTCGAGGCAAGTAGGGTGAAGAGTCTTGCCCACAACGTCATTTGGCACTGCCAGGAATCGAACCAGCAACCTTCTGATTACTAGCCCAATTCCCTAACCACTCAGCCACCTGACTCACTTCACCTCTCTTTCCTCACTTATGGTGGAATATCAAACCTTCCAGCAGTGATACGGCATGTTCTTTTCTCTCGACTGCCTTCCTTTTTTTCTTATATATTTCATTCATCTTGAGAGAGAAAATAATGCAACTTGTGATACTTTACTTTACTTTATGCATCGCTCGTTGAGAGAGGTTTCCTTCCTGTGTGAGCGATCGGTCCATCTCTGAACTGTGTGTACGTGTGACTGTAGAAGTCTGCCACGTTGAGGAGCTTGTGCTCTGGGCTGATGACCAGGAAACCAGGGTTTTGGCGTCTGTCCAGCCAGACGCAGCCTTCGTCCCGCCAGCCTGGCCCCGGGCTCAGAGGTAGAGCAGAATGGCCCAGGGCTCAGAGGTAGAGCAGAATGGCCCAGGGCTCAGAGGTAGAGCAGAATGGCCCAGGGCTCAGAGGTAGAGCAGCCTGGCCCAGGACTCAGAGGTAGAGCAGCATGGCCCAGGGCTCAGAGGTAGAGCAGAATGGCCCAGAGGTAGAGCAGCCTGGCCCAGGACTCAGAGGTAGAGCAGCCTGGCCCAGGACTCAGAGGTAGAGCAGCCTGGCCCAGGACTCAGAGGTAGAGCAGCCTGGCCCAGGGCTCAGAGGTAGAGCAGCCTGGCCCAGGACTCAGAGGTCAAGCTGCCTTGCGATGGGGTTCCTCTCTCCACAGCTAAAAGCAAAATATGGCTGATCAATTCCAATAATACATAAAGTAAATTGTGCCTTTCAGGAAAATAACAGAAGAGGATTCACGGATCTGCTTAAAACCTCTTGCTGCTTAAAGCTGCAAGAGGTAACAGAAAATACATTCTAATACAACAAACAAAGCAGCTAATTATTGTCTGAACTTCTTCGCTTTACTCCAGCTCCTGTTTAATTGACAGTGGTTTCACAATATATAATCAAAGACAAAGGCTCGCCTCTAGATTGGCCGTGAACATAATTGACTGGTAATTAGCAGGCCTCCAAAATGAGAAATTATCATTCCACTGGCACTGAGCTGTCTATTGCTAAAAACTCTCAGAGGGCCTCATTATAAATCATAAACACAGCATGTTTATGGGGGGCAACACTTTCCTAGTTTTAACCGAAAAATAAATCTTACCTATTGTAACTTGAAATGTTAAAAACCTGCCTGTGGACCCTGACGACCACAGGCAAGAGGGGGGGGGGGGGGCATTGTGGACTCTGGTTAATGTCTTGTTGTCATAGAAGCTCATACATGTATCAATGTTCCCCTCTGCCATATGTGACTGCTCTTCCACACCAAAACATGCTTCAGCAAAGTGCAGAAGTGTATAACTTAACTTAAGAGCTAATTTAGTGTTCTGGCAGCCTTTAAACTAACCTCTAATATTGTTTGAAAAGTGCTCAAGTCTTGAGAAGACACAATATGAACAACTCCCGTTTTGTTGTGTTGACAGCATGGAGGCCTGAGAAAAGGGAACTATTTTAAGTGCTTTGGTATGTGGTTTGAAGGCCAATTGGATTGCACATATCATGTTGGTCATGCTAAAGAGAGCAGCTGCAAAATTACAGTAGCGTGCTCTCACCACAACTGACTACCCTGCAGCTGAGCAATTAATCAGAGGTTAACCCCACAAACCTCACTCTAGATCTCTAATTTACATTATCTCCCCCCTTCTCAGAACCAACAAATTAACTCTCTCTCTCTCTCTCTCTCTGTGTGTGTGTGTGTGTGTGTGTGTGTGTGTCAGACACACACAAACAAACACTTAGGGTTAGGGTTAGCAACCACTCACTTGTAAAAACACATTTTGAAGGTGTTCTTGATTCCAATAACCTAAGTTAAGAATTTGCTAATTCGCGAATACGCTATCAAGGCGTTTTCTGTTTGTGCAAATCAGAAGCCAGAACAAAAGTCCAAGCTGCAAAATGACAGTTAACGCTGAGGTAGCGGCAAGCAGAGACTGGAACAGTGCTCACATGAGCATCTTCCTCTTCCTGAGACCAGCCCAGGCCAGGCCCGGCCCCTCCCTGCCCTGCTCACACACCGAGGAGAGAGTGTGAAGGTGGTAACACTGGCTCAAGGAATGTTCCTTTTGCTGAAAATGAAGCATCTGTAATTAGCATTACTCATATGAGGAGTCGAGAGAGCAGGAGAGACCTTTAGATGCCTGAGCTAATCCGGCGGAAAGTGTTCCTGGTTGAGCAAAGGCTTGTATTTTTGCAATATGCTGTAGAGGAGTTTTAATAAGACATTGGGGTAGAAAAATCCCCCTTTCCTGCTATAAAAAAGGCCAGCCTTAGCCCAAACTTGATTCCGTTCGCCGTACGCACACAGACCGGTCTGGTCGAGACTGTTGTGTGACTTCACTTTGCTGAGGACGTTTTCTGCCTTTAACTCGTTGGTTTTTGCCTCTCGCAGTGGCCTAGTCGGGTAGACGCACTCTAAGCAGTGCAGCCTACATTCCTACAGTATATTACTAGTGACAGATGAGGTAGAGAGTCCACTTTATGGCCAATTACTTCATATTGTTAAGAGTGGGGGAGCCTGCTGTCAGACTGAATAGATCATGTGCTGTTTTCCATTCATACCTTCTTAGGGGTGGTGGGCTGCTCGCGTTGTAACACTTCTCTCCAAGAGAAAGAAGTTGTCCTCCATGCAGGCACTTCCTTTAGCTTGTCCTGATGAGGAGAAATCCTAATCTCTCTTTTGTTTGTTGAGGAGTTTTAGGTTTTGGGTTTATTTCCTTTTTTTCAGTTGAAAAGAAATCTGAAGGTTGCAACCCCAGCCCCAACCCCTGGCTCTCAGGAGATTACCTCACTTTCCCGGGTGTTTGCACGTTACATTGTGCAGTTCTTGGAACAAGAGTCCGACTAGTGAGGGGATATGCCATCAACAGACTCACAAACAATATCAGCTTGTGACTGGAACCGAGAAAGTCATCTCAAATGTTCCTTTCAGCTCAGGCTTGGAGATTGTCCCGTGCAACAACAGGCAGTAAATCCATGGCATTATGACATAGCCCTTCTCTCTCCTATTGAAACCAGATCTCCCCACCCTGCCGGGGGCTGTTTGACCAGATCTTGACAAGGCAGCAACACTTTTGATCTGCCAAGCCAGGTCTCTGCCTCTCCTGTGAGATGACTTTACTTTCTGTGTGTAACGTTTCAAAACGCCTCGTAGCGTTTCAGCGTCTGGAATGTATTGTTGTTTGATATCTTTGACAGTGACTTGCATCTCCTGTTGCAGTGACACCACAGAAATGATCTGTCATAAGGATCCAAGATAGGGATTTCTACGTGAATAACTTTCCTCTGCAGAACGTGTGTTTCCAGGCAACAAAGCCTCATTAAAAGAGAGCTCCAACATGCAACAGTTGTTGACTTGCGAGTTAAATGACTGTTTTATTGTAATGCGTTTATAAACCGTGTTTGCCTTGGCCTGTTGAAGTCCCTGTCTTGTAATAGAATTAAAGCTGAACAAATACAGAGAAAATAGTTGAGCTGAAGTGTGAAGCATTTTACAGCTGGGCCATTAGTGCTTTTTAAGACACACCCATCACGCTTCCAGCTAGTAATTAGCCAGTAATTAGGCGCATACATGCTAATTATCCTCTGTGTCATTTTCCTTGCTGCTGCACGCTAGTCTGCCACAGGTCAAACCTGAAGTTCTTGACACACCTCAATGCAACAATTGACAGTGTTAGAGGCAAAATTATTTCTCTGTGAGAGAAGCGTTTAACGTTAAAGGTTGAGCTTGTGCCAGTGTTTTTGCTTTTTCCAGCGAGAGAAAAAAAATAAAAATAGGCAATTGAACACCGCGGGCCATTTTTTTTCAACTGTAAAGTTGTCTGCCATGTCACCACACTGTCATCCCCACACAACCATAGGCCTCCACTACTTGTTTTACCATGTTGTATTACATTAGTATGTGTTTTCTCTCCACATTGAGCAAATGCAAGACTCGGGTCAATCCACACACCTGTAAGAAATGATCCGACCGTCAACTTTTGAATGAGAGTACATCGACAGCTGCGCCTTTTGTTACAGTAAGCAGACTTTCTTCAGGAGTAGGAAACGCGATCCCCACACATGAAGCAAGACTCCCCTTAAGGGCCAGCTTTCAACACGGAAGTGTGACCCACCAATCAGACACGGCCCATAATTAGCGGCCATCTTGGAGAAGTCCGGGCCAGGGAGAGTGAGAGCGGAGGAGTGCAATCAGCCTTTATCTGCAACAGTGGGATCAGTATAATCCTTGTGGCCTTGCTTTATCCAGTTTTGCGAGCTCTCTGTTTGGAGTGTTAGCTTAGCTTTGTCGCTAATGTGATAAGGTCTCCAGAGGTGTGTCTGGGAGCTGACTTAGACCCATGCAGCCTGTATCCCAGCACCAGCTGCTGAGCTCAGATGTCTGAGGTAGGGATAGATGTTTCCTCCAGGGACTTCATTAGGCAGGTGATCTGGACACTGATTGATACGTAGGATGGTTATGTCATTTGTGTTTTATGGCGCTTACAGTTTTATGCAATTCCGACAAGATCATCAACTGTGAAATGTTATACACCACTTTCGCTCTCTCTCTTTCTCTCTCTCAAACACTCCTCTTTTTAAACACTCAACGTTCTATTAACTAGTGTCTCAATGCAGCCCACTTGTCTCCTACTGGTTTCCAAGCAGTCAGGGGTTTTCTAAATTATAGTTGGAAGTAGAAACAGCTGGAGAGGAGTGCGTGAATACCAACTCTGCATCATCCAAAAGCCCTGAAACATTTGGAGGCGTTGTGAAGGTCAAACGGTTTGGACAATATCCTACACTGCATGGACCTAGTTTCCCTGGCGGCGTGATCCGTGTCCTGCTCGTTAATGTGTGTGTGCCGTCACTGGTGTCATGGAAACACAGATAAGGGGATGGAGGAGTGACACATGGAACTGATGAGGGAAGGAAAACTGGCGATACAGTTGGGTAAATGTTTTCAGAGATGGCAGGGGAAGATGGGACCACGACGGGACGGTGAGTTGCGTCTGAGGGGGAAGCGCTCTGTAGGAGGTGGGAAGATAACATCTTCTGTTTCCAGGCCTGTGTTCCTCACACATGCAAGAGCAAGGAGCAGCACGTGGCAGGCTTTTAGTTCAGGTCACAAACTTTACCAAGAATGTGACATTTCCAACCAAATCTTTGTTCCTTGTCGAACGCCTTTTAGTTTTTAAAGACATAAAAAATGTGCAATGTTATATTTGTGCCTGTACATGTTGTTGTACAGTATGGTTGTGGAACATGACTGCTTTGATCATAAACAAGGAACACATTCTCTATCTCAAGTCTCTATAGAATCTCTCCAGTTAATTCTATCAATGCATTTGATTGACCTTTGTTAAGCGGAATTTTCCATTCCTCTCTGAAAGACCTGATGAGACAATCTATAGGTCCAACTTAAATCAAACAGTACAGTTCATGTGTTGCCTTGAGAGATGATTTTTCCACTCACTGATACCCCTAAACTGTATTCCTGTTTCAGTTAGGTTATGTTGAGCCATCTGAACACAAAGGATTATTTAACAAACACACAGGGGCTATTATACCAAACTACTGTGGCTATCTGGCCTTTTTGTGATGTCATTGTTATACAGGTGCCATAAACACAGGAGATGTTTATACGGTACAACTTTCATGGGTTAAAGAACAGTTGCTGACACACACACACACACACACATGTATATATATATATATATATATATATATATATATATATATATATATATATATATATATATATATACATATATATATATGTATATATAAAGAGAGAGAGAGAGAAATAAAGCATAGTTTTTTTGCTGGTGGGGACATGTTTTGGATTTTTTGCTGTCACCCAGTTTAAATACAGTCTAAACATGGCAAAGTAGTTTGTTGATGTAAAATTCAAAACAGCATGACAATATAATGTGACTAAAACATCTGTATTTATTCACATGAAGTGATCTATTTTTAAACATTTATTTGATATGGTACGATATATTTAGGGATTTATATTGAGTTTATTTTGGATTAATCTATGTTGTGGAAAACACGTGCAGCTAGAAAGTTTATTACAACAGAGGGAGAGAAGTTGGAATTGGTAATTGTATGCCGTTACTGATCAAATGAATAACAAGTAGCACAATCCAAAGTGCTACACTTTGCAGAGGATGTGCTGTTCCACATCCAAGTTCAAGTTCATTAACAAATGAACATCATGTGTTATTCCAAGTGTGTGCAAGCAAACCGATGGTGCAAATTTCCATCCCCATTATCGTTGAATTTAGAAAATAGCTATTTAACTGAAAACACAGCCTGGAAACATGTGTTACAGGTTTGACTTTGAAACCGCAGATTGATGAGAGTAGGGAAGGACTTTGTGTGTGTTTGTGTGTGTGTGTGTGTGTGGGGGGGGGGGGGGGGTAATACAGATATAAAGAGAAAGACAGCTCTAGAGAGACAGGGAGAGTAAGACACATATAAAGAGAAAGACAGAAGTAGAGAATTCAGATTGAGTGAGAAGGTAGAGATGTTGAGGACAGAATGTCGTGTCTGTGAATGTGTGTAAAGGATTATACCGGGGGGAGGGAGGCCGAGGGGAGACACGCAAGCACAACCTGGAAAAGAAAATGCTAACTCAGCATCTCCAAGATAAAGACAGAGAGAGTATGGAAGAGTTGAAAGATACAGGTGGTAGAACTGAACGTGAGGGTGTACACCAAACACGACATGTCTAATCAGGCCTTATCTGGCCCAACAATTTCATGGTTGTTTGAACCAAGTGGGCCATGTTTCTCGGCACAAATGTTGGGATTTTATCTGGAAAAAATATTTTCCATGAACCTCTTGAGGTTGCGTGGTTAGAGGCAAGGTAGAGTTGATATGTGTGTGCACGTGCATGTGGGCTTATAGAAGTTACAGAAAAGTGTGTGGGTGTTTGTGTCTGTATGGATTGAGATCCTTTAGCGGTAAGGATAAGGTGAGGTTAACAGAGATGTGGCATAAGGCAATGTTTGTTGTGAAAGATTTTCCAGGCTGGGCCATGTATACACAAGGGATACGGTTTGGAAAAGTGGTCTGAAGAGTAAACTGAGAGTTAGACAGAGAAGTTCAGAGCTTCAGCTCCATGTGTCAGAGGTGACCAGGACCTAGGTGCTGAACGTCACCTGCACGACTGTCTTTCAGTTTGAAGAATGGCCTTTTTCCCACTGTTCATCTGAAAGTACCCTTACTATCTGTATCACTGGCACTAGTTGATGCACTGCTTTTGCAATACTTTTTAAAGTGGGAATGCATGTTGCTGTCATATTTGACTGTCAGGAATGTTCTTGGGTCAATTTCTATCTTTACCTCAACGCTGTTCAGACTACATTTTGTAGGGAAAGACGGACAACGGATCACAGATGGGCCAGGGAGGTTTAGCTCACAGATGATGCAATTTAAACGTTTTATTATCTTGTCTTGAATCAAAAGCGGTTTCAATGACTAAAGTTGCTTTTTAATGTCATCCTTGTTTGTTATTTCAACTTCTTACAACATTTGGACTAACGTTGTGGTTTTGTCCTTCTCTGCTGAAGAACGTTAACCAGTATTGAAAATATAAACGGATGGATTGCAATTTCCAAGGGCCTATTGTTTTGTCTCCTCACCACATTATTATCAGGAATTTAAAACAATAACTATGCAGCAGCAATGAGACCCTTTGAAATCTCCAAAGTATTTCTGGAACTAAAACAAAGTAGAGATGGAGGATGTCTCGAGGTCTCAACATCCTCTCAATATTCAATGTCTTGTGAGTTTGAGTAATGGCACTTAAAGTCATTATGTCCTGTTTGTCGTAAAGTAATGGCCTTGAATCCATGAAGTCGTGATCAGGAAGCATCCTGACTTGTGGAGTGGATGAACCACAGCGCGTTTGTTTCATCACAGTTTAGACCAGATGGGAATCTTCACCAAACCCCAGAAATGTGTCCCGAAGAAGTTTAAATAATATGTAAGTCAGTGTAATAAAAAAACCTTGTCAGGGAAGGTGGAAACAACAGCAGGTGCCTCTGAAAACAGCAGAAACAGTGATCCTAGCCCTGACCCAGTTTAGCCCTGACCCAGCCCATACCATTATCATCCTAACCCAACCTGGATTTAAAGTTTTTCAATACCAAGGTGTTGCTCTGTCTCTGTTTCCTTCACCATAAGAACAGAAAACTGCATTTAAATCCACAGCCACATATATCCAGCCTGTAAAAAACATTACTGACAAATAGAGGTTAAATGACCATGTTGTGCCTTCCTGGGTTCACCTCATGCAAAACTCCAACCAAGTCAAGGGATTGCTTAGATTACCCAGAGTGGAAAGAAAAAGAAAGAGGAGTTTATTATTCACATCTCTCAGCCCACGTTGTGCTGGCTTCACTTCAGCGACGTTCATCTCCCGCGACACAAATAGCAAAAGATCTTCTGTTTGTTTCTCTGTTTGGATCAGAGTCACGGTTCAGACCCCCTCACATGGAAACGACATTTGCTGGAAAAGTTATTAATTACACACTCCAGATGTGTTTTCTGACATCACGATAAACGATAACGCTCTGTGGGGGCGGATTGTATATTGAAGGAGAGCTTATGGCATTATAATAATTAGGAGTCATGTAAATCATGGCAAGGAGCCCAGTAAGCAGAAATGTGATAAACTCGCAGAGGTGGAGGGCTAGACGCTTCAGCAGTCTCTGTGTTGGGCAGACTTGTTAACTGAGAGCAGGCCAGTACTGTGAGTTTACCTCCCACACCGATTTAACATGGTTCCAACCATACGTTTCTGTTGTGTGGCAGCCTGTTATACAACATGTAAAGAGAGGCTAGGCATTTTAATAGACACAGTTGACCTTTCCCAAAAATGTTAACGACGAAAGCTTAGTAAACTCCTTGTTGTTATCGTTAATACAGACATAATTTTTCAATAAAGTTGCAGTGAGAAAGGTGCAGGCTCTGCTAACTATCTGGAGAATTGGCCTGTCAGCAAACTGGAGGGCGTCACGGTTGTGACTGACCACAGGTGTTGTCCCTTCCTGTGAAAATAGATCCAGGTAAACTAGAGAATCCTCGGCCAGATGATGGAGAAGGGAGAAGTGTTGTGTTTGCTTAGTGATGATGTGACCCAGGGCACACAGGCTGGCTGTTGAAGTTGCTGTTGCAAGGAAGGAGATCAGAAGGGTGACTGTAGATACTGAGGATTAATCAGCCCCTCAAGTCAGCAGCCTCATGCCATCTTACATGAAATATGACCTTTTAGTTCTGTTAGTTGGGTTTAGGTTTAAAGCCTTAAAAACTGTCAATGCAAGATTTTAATTCCTTGAGGGTTTAGGTTTGGTGAGGTGCAGTTCTATGGGTGAGGTGCAGTTCTATGGGTTAGGTGCAGTTCTATGGGTGTGCATTAAGCCCATTCAAATTACATTTGATTCCAGATTGGATGTAAGTCTCTCACGCTTGTGACACCAGTCAGAGACCAAATCTGAAAATGAACCTTTCTGTCCTTTCTAAAAACTTTTTTTCCTAAACTTTATTTTGAAAATATCTTTACACTCTTTTGAGAAAAAAACATTAAAAAATATTTTTTTGCCAACCTTTAAAAATGTTGAATGGAAAAGTTTTTTCCATTCAAGTTTTTTTCCTAAATCTTTTTTTCGAAAATATTTCTTCAACCTTTCAACCTTTTTACTTTTTTTATATTGAACCTTTCCCCCCAAAAAAATCTTGGTTTTGAACTCTGTTGCACTGCACGTCATAAGAAAATCCCTGCCTGCAACGCACTGTTGTTACAATGTTACAGTGAAACTACTTGCTGTTCCCTCCCAGCGACAGAGCCGAAGACTGAGACATAATAAGCTGGAGGTGTTTTGGTTCTGTCAAGGTTGTCTCCAGAGGACCTGTTGTTTTGTTTCAAACAGCATTCTTGGTTCTGAGTAAACTCTGTCTGGTATGTGTTTAGATTTCAGCCCAACGAGAAAAGCAATACCAGCTCACAGACATTTGTTTCCTTCAGGAAAATGTCTGAAATGCTTAAAGTGGACAAGCATGAATGCTGTTTGGTGTGGATGAGCATGAGAAGCACATGCTCAAAGACCGAAGGTTTGGCAGTGTTTCTGCATTGATTGTCAAGAATATATACAGTACAGCACTCAATAAACAAGCTAATGTGTATGTATAATCAATAAGTTTGATAGTTGTAACCCTGTTTTATGTCAGCTATAATTATTGATTACTGGAGTGGAATAATCTTATGGTTTATGAATGTGATTTTTTCTTATAGAACTGAGGTCTTATCAGAGGAAATCTTGATTAAAACAGGAAGGGGAGTGTAAAATCTATCTAAACATCAGATAAAGTGAGGCAAACATGTAATCATGGTTTAAATCTACAGGCCTGGAACCAACTGCTGCTATGATCATGTGTTTCTCCTCCCTACTGCATTCAGAGTTCATAAGCTCAGCTTGTTTGAATGACTTGCGATGTGCACAGGCCCACTTTTTCATATCATAAATGATGGGAGTGAACTGGCGCAAAGGAGAAAATGTCTCATACTGGAGCCTGTCGCTGGTAAAACATTTATGAGGCTGTCCTCTCCCCCCTTGATGTTATGTCAAGTGACTCAACGCAGAAAAACTAACAATCAATCACCCCACACCTATGGAAGAAAGCAGGACAGCCCAAAAGCTGACAGGTTGACATTTGCATGCAGAAACAGGGAAAATAACAGTGGAGGGTGGTGTATCATAGACTGTTTGAAATGACTGTTATGGGAAATATACCCAAATATGGTCATTTTTTTGTGTGTGTACATATTTCTGGATATGGTTTAAAGCAGCTGTCTTGACAGACAGGGAGGGAAATCTGTGTAAAAACCCTAACTGGCAAAATGAAAATGAAAATAAACAAAACGTTTTTTTAGGCTAATGATTTCCTTCTCTGGAAAATGATGCTTGTATTTCCTTGTTGGGACTTTCCAAATTGACACAGAATCACGGTTCAGCCATTATCTCACCTCGTTTACAAATCACACTCCACCAGTGAACACTTTGCATGGGGACTTTCTTCGTGGCGGAAACTTTGATTCTCTAGAAGCAATTTTCAGATTTCTCATTTGTCACCTGGGAGAAATCCCTGTGTGCTTCCTGGTTGATTTGTGCCAGGCAGAAGTGACTCAAAGGTCAGCGACAATGTGAGGCAGAGGGACTTTTCCTGGTCCAAATGGAAGAGCAGTCGGCAGACTTCCTAGGCGTGTGAACATGGAGCGCCCAGGAGTGTGATCCTGCAGAGCGCCCAGGAGTGTGATCCTGCAGAGCGCCCAGGAGTGTGATCCTGCAGAGCGCCCAGGAGTGTGATCCTGCAGAGCGCCCAGGAGTGTGATCCTGCAGAGCGCCCAGGAGTGTGATCCTGCAGAGCGCCCAGGAGTGTGATCCTGCAGAGCGCCCAGGAGTGTGATCCTGCAGAGCGCCCAGGAGTGTGATCCTGCAGAGCGCCCAGGAGTGTGATCCTGCAGAGCGCCCAGGAGTGTGATCCTGCAGAGCGCCCAGGAGTGTGATCCTGCAGAGCGCCCAGGAGTGTGATCCTGCAGAGCGCCCAGGAGTGTGATCCTGCAGAGCGCCCAGGAGTGTGATCCTGCAGAGCGCCCAGGAGTGTGATCCTGCAGAGCGCCCAGGAGTGTGATCCTGCAGAGCGCCCAGGAGTGTGATCCTGCTGGAGGAAACTCTCCTCAGCCGAGGGAAGGCTTGACCGTCACTCCAGGTGGATGGACTAAACCGTTTAGTCATGCCCTGCTTCTGGTCAGCACAAGAAGCGTTATCAGAGGATAATGACACGTCTTTGTGTCATGGTGTCTCATTGGAAGTCTGAGTACTTGGAACAGAAAGGAGGCGTCACTATTTGGAGAGTGCTCAGTTTAGCAGCCAAGTTTTCTTTTTGTGAAAGAAAGCGTCTGCAGTCGGTGGCGACTTGGAGAACACAACTGGGCCGAGGCCCTGCTGGGTTAAAGGCTTTGTGTCCTCAAATTCCAGCCGTCAATGTAAAGTCGTTAATCACCTCAGTGCCATTAGGCTGGTTCCACATTGCTACACCGCCACTCTGGCACAAAAGATGTCCAGGCTACCCCTTATTCTCAGAACAACATGTCAGAGACAAGAACTGTGTGTGTGTGGGCTGGGGTGTGTGTATGTGTAACCACTAACCCTAACTCTTACACATTCTTAGGGACGTTACACATCAACCCCTTGTTGTGTCATTCATTAGTCTTTTTATGTCCCAGCTCTGAATAAAGCTGCTGGAGACGGTGTTGTTAATGAACTTGGCAACGTGGTTTGTCAGCCTGTCGGGCGGGTCCAGCACCACATTGTGGTCTCAATAAATGTCAAACCCCGACCTTTCAGGCCCACATCCTCCAAACTAGAAACCATACCCAAATCTTTCAGCTTCTTTTCCCCTCCCCTCCGAAGTGTCGTTTTGATCAAGTGAATCTGGCTGAGGCCTGGTCAGCTGAAGGCAGGGATGATGAGTGGAGGGATGAGGAGGGGCTTGTGTCCAGGACACTGAGGCTGAAGTGTTCATCGCACGCTAAATGATGAGGACAGTGTTTCCATCTGGTTGTCCATTCCTGCGTCTGCTCTCAGTCTCCTGGTATGTGCAGTGCGTTGCTGTGTACGCAACATGCCGGCCAATCGGGGACCTGCCTAACCCTTCTCTCCAGACTGAGCCAAAATGTGTTCCAATAAAAAAGCTGTCTGGCCTAAAATGCATTCACTATTTGTTATTTCCTAGGCCACTTGTCTGGGACTTATTTGACAAAGGATTTTTCTAGATATTGTGTTAACATGTATGGTATTCAAAATGACAAAAAATAGTATTGGAAGTTCCAGCATTAAACAAGGTGGGGGACGACAGTATATCTGGAGGACATTTGTCTATCAGCTCGACCAGATGATAATCTGATTGGGGCAAAGGAGGAACACAGCACCCAGAATGGTTGTGTATGGTTTCAGCATGTACCTTGTAGTGTGATCTAACCTTGAGGCTCATCCAGTATTCTCTCAGGGCTAGGTGCATGGGAGTCACAGCAGGCTGGACCTGGAGACCTGCTCATTGGTTCCACATGGAGGACCTTCAAGAAAAGAGACTGAAGGCTCTGCTTGCCTTATATGGCTGCACTCGTGGTGATTTGTGCCGTGATCACACTTTTGGCTGATAGATAATTGGCCTTGGCGTTGTGCGATATTTATAAATAGTGGAGCTCAGACTGCTGCTGTGGTGAATCAGCAGGTTGTATTAGTGTGGGTTTGAGTTTCTCATCAAATGTATTGACATGTTTGTCCCGGTGGACACTTTTGGAACTGTCTTGTTCCGTGGGTGCATTGGAATATTCCACGGAGGAGGACTCCACTGTCTGAAACAGCACAGAGGTAAACAGTCATAGTGTTTAATACACTTTCAAGCTAAGCTAAGGTCGCCTAAAATAAGATAGTAATAGCAAGCTGGCCTTGCTATTACTAGCTTGTCTCTGACAAGATGTGTTATTAGTCTGCTTGTCAGTCACCTCATCAATTGTTCATCAGATGTGTACTGGCTCCATCAGGGTTTGTTCCAAGACAGAGGATCTTTACATTGCAGACCAGATGACAGATGTATTCTTTTCCTCAAATGTTGTTGTTTAAAGAAACAGCGTTCAAGGAAAGGAATGAACACTTTGAATACAAGAGGGACAGTGTGTTCCTTCCTCTCATCAAGCAGACACACACTCGTAATGAGTCTTACTGACTGAGCCCAACCGGTACCACAGGAGGGATCCTGTCTGGATCAGGTATGAACCTGTGTGCACAGCATTCACCAATCACCAGCCAAAAGGACAGATTGCTTCTGCCAGTGGAATTGTGGGAAAAGGAGTTCTGTTGACAGGCTCACAGTGTACAAACTCAATTTAGTTGGCTTTGACTTTTATGTGGTTCTAATGTGGTTCTCAAAGTCAAACCTTTCTTTAATTTATGGAACATCTGTCTCAGGTAAAACAAATTACTGCAGCGTTTTTCAGAGCATCGCTCAGTAATGTTGAGTGTTGGACTGGTAACTCATGGTCTCATGCACCCTCTGTTCTCTGCCTGCTGTGAATCTTATAATATTTTATAACATATTCAGTATATGTACGCTTGCTCACAGTCCACCTTGCATGAGTTCAAACGAGTAGCTCCACAGTACGTATTAACAACCCCAAACCTGCCAGAGAAGTAACGCAGAATAAGACAGAATATGACAGCTGCTTGCTTCTTCATTGCCAAGGTGTATTAATCTTGCTTTTTAATATACTGTTATTGTGAAATGTGAGGTTTGATCAATTCAGGGGGAAATATGGAAAGAGGTGAAAGGCTTTAAGCTGAGCGCCGACGTGAGAACCTCCGATGAGAAGAGTTTGTGGAAAGACACAAGCCCTCCTGGCTCCCTCCTCACATGGACACACGGGGCTTTCCTCAAACAATAACAAGGAGTAGTCAGTTTCACTTACACTGATAGAGCATAACACCCATATTTTCCCCTCATCTATTGTGAATGAGAGACGCCTCAGACAGGGTCATACTGATGTTTCCAACGTGGTTTCCAGCTCTGGCCCTTGATGACTAATGTAGACTTGAGGGTGGGAACGTTGTAATCTCCTTGGCAACAAGTTTTGTGCGTCTTATCACAATGTCAGGCATGTGTCTCGTAAACACTTGTGTTCTGTCTTCCTCTGTGTGTTGCTCACCAGCAGAGTAAACACTCACAGAGTCTCTGTGATACTGAGGTAAACACAGACAGTCTCTGTGATGCTGAGTTAAACACAGACAGAGTCCCTGTGATACTGAGTTAAACACAGACGGAGTCTCTGTGATACTGAGTTAAACACAGACGGAGTCTCTGTGATACTGAGTTAAACACAGACTGAGTCTCTGTGATACTGAGGTAAACACAGACAGTCTCTGTGATACTGAGGTCAACACAGACAGTCTCTGTGATACTGAGGTAAACACAGACAGAGTGTCTGTGATACTGAGGTAAGCACAGACAGTCTCTGTGATACTGAGGTAAACACAGACAGTCTCTGTGATACTGAGGTAAACACAGACAGTCCCTGTGATACTGAGTTAAACACAGACGGAGTCTCTGTGATACTGAGTTAAACACAGACTGAGTCTCTGTGATACTGAGGTAAACACAGACAGTCTCTGTGATACTGAGGTAAACACAGACAGTCTCTGTGATACTGAGGTAAACACAGACAGAGTCTCTGTGATACTGAGGTAAACACAGACAGTCTCTGTGATACTGAGGTAAACAAACAGTCTCTGTGATACTGAGGTAAACACAGACAGTCTCTGTGATACTGAGGTAAACACAGACAGAGTCTCTGTGATACTGAGGTAAACACAGACAGTCTCTGTGATACTGAGGTAAACACAGACAGTCTCTGTGATACTGAGGTAAACACAGACAGTCTCTGTAATACTGAGGTAAACACAGACAGAGTCTCTGTGATACTGAGGTAAACACAGACAGTCTCTGTGATACTGAGGTAAACACAGACAGAGTCTCTGTGATACTGAGGTAAACACAGACAGAGTCTCTGTGATACTGAGGTAAACACAGACAGTCTCTGTGATACTGAGGTAAACACAAACAGTCTCTGTGATACTGAGGTAAACACAGACAGAGTCTCTGTGATACTGAGGTAAACACAGACAGTCTCTGTGATACTGAGGTAAACAGACAGTCTCTGTGATACTGAGGTAAACACAGACAGTCTCTGTGATACTGAGGTAAACACAGACAGAGTCTCTGTGATACTGAGGTAAACACAGACAGTCTCTGTGATACTGAGGTAAACACAGACAGTCTCTGTGATACTGAGGTAAACACAGACAGAGTCTCTGTGATACTGAGGTAAACACAGACAGTCTCTGTGATACTGAGGTAAACACAGACAGAGTCTCTGTGATACTGATGAGGTAAACACAGACAGTCTCTGTGATACTGAGGTAAACACAGACAGAGTCTCTGTGATACTGAGGTAAACACAGACAGTCTCTGTGATACTGAGGTAAACACGCACAGAGTCTCACCCACAGAAAAACTAAACAAGGGGTCAGGTGGATCGGCTTTCTTTACAGTTTTGTTTGAGAATACAGTGACAAATGGGGTGAGCCTTTCAGTTTCACTGTAATAAGAGAAGTAAAAAAACATGCAAAATCTTTTCAAAAACTCTCTTTGTATTTTCTGGGAGATAAGTGGTTGACTTTGAGGCATGTGTTCTCATAATGCCTACCTGACGAGTTGTCAAAAGTATGAAAGGAGAATGTGTAGGTTATTTTATCAACCTTGCATAGGCAACGCACTGATTTCCTTTAGCAGCAAGCAGTACAACAGCACGTCACGTCAAACGTTCAGAACGACCTGAGTGGGCTTGGCTCAGCATCTGGATGGAAAAATCACTTGGGCCGGACTGCTTTCTGCCCTGTCTGCCTCCCTGTGTTAAACAACACAGCTATGAATATACATTCAACTGAAAAGCGGCAGGTTTAATTTCACACCCATTGTGCTCAGACTGTCTTGAATACAATGAGGATCGTGTTGCCTCCATTTGTGGGGTGATTGTGACATATTACTCCTCACAATGAGATAAGTCACCACAGGTCCTCTCTGCCCCGAGACACACTGGAGAAACACGACACTCTGGTGTCTGACTGCTGGAGCAGTAAACGCAGGGTAAAAGATAAAGAAGACGAGATGGGCAGCTTGTACGTGTTCAGGCAACCTGCCTTTCTTCATCATGTGGGGCGTGATGACTAAAGGGTCAAAGTCAACGCGTTAGACGTCGTGGAAGAAAGTTTGTATAAATATGTTTTTGTTCATATCATATTTGATGGTCGAGGGTCTTCATGTTCATGGCTAGTCTGTCTAGACTCTAGAGCAGATGAGCCGGAGGACTGAACGGATATTTTGGCATCTGCTCAGCAAGAAATCACCAGGGTAGAACAGTGAAATTTAAGATCTGCATGTATTTTATCCCTTTGATACCAGGAATTTGTATATCTCTTTGAAATCAGTTATATGCCTTCCATCTGATCAGCAATGCAGAGTTGTATTCCTCCTTTTAAACTCTCCTAAGTCTCTCTCCTGACTGGTCCCATTCATCAGGGCCCTCTTCAGCCGCCTCATGTTACCACTTCTTAGTGGAGCTTCTAACCCTAACCCCAACCCTAAGTTACCACTTCTTAGTGGAGCTTCTAACCCCTAACCCCAACCCTAAGACTTCTTAGTGGAGCTTCTAACCCTAACCCCAACCCTAAGACTTCTTAGTGGAGCTTCTAACCCTAACCCCAACCCTAAGACTTCTTAGTGGAGCTTCTAACCCTAACCCCAACCCTAAGACTTGTTAGTGGAGCTTCTAACCCCTAACCCCAACCCTAAGACTTCTTAGTGGAGCTTCTAACCCTAACCCTAAGACTTCTTAGTGGAGCTTCTAACCCTAACCCCAACCCTAAGACTTGTTAGTGGAGCTTCTAACCCCAACCCTAAGACTTCTTAGTGGAGCTTCTAACCCTAACCCCAACCCTAAGACTTGTTAGTGGAGCTTCTAACCCTAACCCCAACCCTAACACTTCTTAGTGGGGCTTCTAACTTCTAACCCTAACACTTCTTAGTGGGGACACCACTTTTAAATTGGAAAATATTGTCTTTAAAATATCCACTGCAATGTCCCCCTAGGTCCAGTTTGTAGTCCCTGGATCTCTGCAGTGTTCACCACACATACTTGTATGATTGAGATGCACTATGAATACAACGATCTTTGACTTTTAGTGTGCTCCATTGTCTTTTGTGTGTCTTTGATTGACAAGCGTCTTGGCAACCCTGGATCTGAAATATCCCAGTGAATAGGAGAACAAAGAAGGTGGAGAGAGAGAGAGAGAGAGAGAGAGAGAGAGAGAGAGAGAGAGAGAGAGAGAGAGAGAGAGAGAGAGAGAGAGAGAGAGAGAGAGTGAGAGATGGAGTGATAGAGAGAGAGAGGGAGAGAGAGTGAGAGAGAGAGGGAGGGAGTGAGAGAGAGTGGGAAGGAGTGAGAGAGGGAGTGAGAGGGAGGGAGTGAGAGGGGGAGGGAGTGAGAGAGCGAGCAAGAGAGAGAGAGTAGAAAGATGGAAAAAGAGAGTGGTAGGGAGAGGCAGCACCAGGGTTTCAACTCCACATTGTGTGTCAGCGTGTCTGAGCTGGGAGGAGCTATTATCAGATAGAGATTGTCATCCTTTCTTTAGCCTCCTTTCACGTAGGCTCTGTTGTGTACACACGTCAAACACACACACACAGTTTGTAACCTTTCTCACAGGTCTTGCAGTGTATCTTCTATACTCATGATCTCCCCCACTCCCTGGTTCCAGACTCATACCGTCCTTGTCCTACACTCCTCAGTGTTGCTGACCTGTGGAGAGGAGCTGCATGCGTCTGAACTGCCGATTTCTCTGGATGGTGTGCGGATCTTCAGAGCTTCCTCCCCTCATGGTCTCCGGGCGCAGCTTGGAGATCTGCTGGCAAACGTGTCCCAGCCTGCATCACACGGCTCCAGAGACAGAGACCCACGCAGTCTGCCTAGATACCTCAGCGTCTATTCTTCTACACTGCATGGTGACACAAAGACAGGCCACACATCCCCTGAAGTTTATTTTGTCCCCCCCCCTCCCTCTCTAGATTGTCTTGTCATAAATACAGATCTTTGACTACAGTGCACAAAAGACTCCTGGAATGCCAGCCTAGTACTGTGTCAAAGACGTTTAGTTAAACTTTTACATTAATGTATTACTGTAAATATATTTTCAAAGTACTGCACAAAGTAGTAGAGCTCTGAGACAGGAAGTGGGTGGCCCTTCTGGTCCAATCCAGACAAGACTAGTTTTGTCTCCTGTCTTATGCTTTTTTCTTCTTGTTTTGAGTTTTTATTCTAACCGGAACAATTTCTCAACCGTGCCATTTGCGTCTTGTGTTGGTAAACATGTTCTAAGGGTCTACATGAAGTTGTCAGCCCAAACGATAAATAAACAATAAAAAAATACTGAAATATATTTTTATCTGACACACAGCCATACTTCTGACGGAAACAACATATAAAGTCACAGTAAGTTCCTCATTGATTATGGGTTAGAAATGTCCAAGCTTTTGCTGCAGGGGAGTAATGAGGAACTGCAGCGTCCGGTGGGTCCAGGGACATGGACAGGGAACATGGTGGGATTGAAGGAACTGGCCTTTATTGCTACACCCCTCCATTACGTCAGAACTGCCTCATAAGGAGATTCCTCAGGGAGAACAATCCCTTCAGAGGCGACAACACACAGTATTGCGTTTCCAGAAGCATCCATTAGTCGCAAAAAAAATACATCTAAAAAAAACAAACCACACCACACATGCCCTTATTTGCTTTTGGAATGATTGTTTTGATCCCCTGGTGGGACCGGAGGGAACATGAATCAGATCCTGTGTGAGCTGCTCTGTTAGCATCACTAGTGAGCACCTCATGTTGTAATCGCCCCCATCCTCATTAACTTCCAACATTGCCAGGGATTAGAGAGGGTCATGGGAGGAAAACGTTTCAGTTACTTGGCTCCACGCTCCACGATCCTGGAATTGTCTGCCTCTCTGTGTCTCTGTGTCTCTGTGTCTCTGTCACTCTGTCACTCTGTCTCTCTCTCTGTCTCTCTGTGTCTCACACACACAACAGTTTACTGACAAAGCCCAAATGTTTTTAGAGTTTAAATAGTTTTAAATTGTTGTCTTTTGTTCGGATTTGATTCCTAAAGTAGGTAGGACTGGCAGTTGGAACTGGTTGATATTACAGGGTCTGCCTTTTCATGTCACTCTGACTATCAGGGCCAAGGAGTAAGGGGATGGAAATTCAAGATGGCTATGAATTATGACCAAAACATTCACGCTTAACTGTATTTGTGAAATGAGTCTCAACCCCGGGTGCTGTGATTTGCCATGGCTCTGGATGCATGGAAAGACTTGGCAAGCGACATGGGCAGTGACTCTGAAACTTGACAAAGCAAATATCCCTCCTTTTTTTAATCGAATCACTGGAGAGAAATAATATTGTTTCTTCCTTGCCAACCATTGAGCTACCCCACCCCCAACCACTACTGCCTCTTCAAAAGTGGAATAAATCTTCACCAGATAAATCCAGAAACCTCAAATTACAACGGCACAAGGAACAATAAAATAAGTCACTGTGTGACATGAACACTGTAAGAGCGAGAGTTTTAACAGTTTGCTGACTCATTTTATGAGAGCGGGTGAGTCTGGTCTCTTGCTCAGACGAAGACAGAGAAAAGTGTCCATGTCAGCAGTATTTCTCAGTGACTCATCAAGTCTTGTTGCTGCCTGTCGACCATTGAGACGCTGAAGGACTGCAGACATCTGTCAGCCTTCCCCTGACACACACACACACACACTGCTTCCTGACACACACACACACACTGCCTTGACACACACACACACTGCCTTCTGACACACACACACACACCGCCTTCTGAAACACACACACACTGCCTTCTGACACACACACACACACTGCCTTCTGACACACACACACACACACCGCCTTCTGAAACACACACACACTGCCTTCTGACACACACAAACACACACACACACACACACACTGGTTCCAGAACCAACAAAGAAAGAATAGCCAAATCCCTGCAGACTATATCGTTTTGAATTGTCCTTGAATAATCGGTAACATATCAAGTTTCAATGTATTCATATTGTTTCAAAGTTCACATCATAGAATTGGGCTTCTTGATGCCTGACTGAGTTACTAAAATAGTCGATGAGAACATTTACCACCAAACAGGAGGGAGAAATAGAGACAGAGAAAGACAGAGAGAGAGGCAGAGGCAGAGACAGAGACAGAGACAGAGGCAGAGACAGAGACAATGGCAGGTGATATTTTTGATCCTGTACTGTAAACCATCACCTCAGGTGTTGGTCTACAGCGTGAAGGAGGATTAACATTACAAACATGCAGAGATCACTCCATCAGTACAGCGTCACACACACATTCTCACACACTTACCTCCGGCTGCACACAACGATGCACTATCACAAGTTTCTTCTTCTTAGTTCATAGTTGCCAATATTTTGTATTACCATGCAGTATATGTGAGTGTGTGAGCAATGTGCATGCAGGTGTCTTCTTAGGCCTGCGTCTAAAGAGTGCCAACACAAAGACATTTAAACCTGAAGATTCAATCATGTGATTCAGATCAAGTTTATGGGGTGCATTAACAGAACGGATTGTTGAGTAGATTTGCTTACAGAGCATAAACTTGATCTGAAACCCCAGGCCAACACAGACAGCTCTGTAATGGAATCAGAGAGGTGGCTGTCGAAGGGGATTCACTCAGAGTTCCACAGAGACAATATTCTGCTTGACAGGCAATATCTCCGTAATGTAATCTGGCCGACTGTCTTATAGGAGCTTACATAGGTACATGAACTGCCAACAGCATTTTAAGAAAGACAGTTGAGTTTAAAATGCAGAGTGGAGCTCTGGTGAGAATCAGCTGTAGTGGTAAGAGTCAACTCTGGTGTTGAGAGTCAACTCTAGTTGAGAGTCAGCTCTGGTGATGAGAGTCAGCTCTGGTGATGAGAGTCAGCTCTGGTGATGAGAGTCAGCTCTGGTGATGAGAGTCAGCTCTGGTGATGAGAGTCAGCTCTGGTGATGAGAGTCAACTCTGGTGGTGAGAGTCAACTCTGGTGGTGAGAGTCAACTCTGGTGATGAGAGTCAGCTCTGGTGATGAGAGTCAACTCTGGTGGTGAGAGTCAACTCTGGTGATGAGAGTCAGCTCTGGTGATGAGAGTCAGCTCTGGTGGTGAGAGTCAACTCTGGTGATGAGAGTCAGCTCTGGTGATGAGAGTCAACTCTGGTGGTGAGGATCAACTCTGGTGATGAGAGTCAGCTCTGGTGATGAGAGTCAACTCTGGTGGTAAGAGTCAACTCTGGTGATAAGAGTCAACTCTGGTGATGAGAGTCAGCTCTGGTGATGAGAGTCAACTCTGGTGGTAAGAGTCAACTCTGGTGATGAGAGTCAGCTCTGGTGATGAGAGTCAACTCTGGTGATGAGAGTCAGCTCTGGTGATGAGAGTCAACTCTGGTGGTAAGAGTCAACTCTGGTGGTAAGAGTCAGCTCTGGTGGCATCGTGGAGGGGATCAAAATAAAGGCATTGTTGTTTTTTGGCACGTTTAATAGACTCTTGATAGACATTTGAACATAGTGAATATTGTAAATGAAATACATTGTGTGTGTATACTTACTGTAAGTGTATTATGTGTGTTATTCTTAACATGAGTGACGAGGCCCCAAGCAGTTACATCATGCAGAAGATTTATATGTTTGTGTGTAAGAAAAAGGGTGTTGCATATAAAATGCAAATCAAGTCAAAATAAAACTATTTTACAGTTGTATGTAACACAGGGCATCTCAAATGGCCCAGTACAGTATTGCACTGTAGTCAAAGTCACACAAAATCTTTGCAACTTCTCTAATTGACTGTAAATGATTTCCTCCATAGGTGAATACCTACAGGTCAACTCCTTATCAACATATGTTTTCCATTAAATATATACATACAAAGTATGGGGCAAATAAACTGTAACGTTTGTACAATGTATATGTATACATATTATGGAAATATACAAACATATCACAAGTTGAATCTCTGCTGATATCCAAAGGCATTTCTCTGTCCTGGACAACAGATGTTCTACAGGTCGTCCCCCCCCCTCTGAAAGGACCCATTGTTGGGGCTCAAGACTGAACAAGTGTCCACAAGAGGTTAAAGGTCGGGGCCCGGCAAAAGACTTGAGGTCAACAGAGTCCTGAACTCTGAAATGAGTGCAAGGTGATCCGATGAAGGGGTCAGTGCTCCCATGTTGAGACCAGGTCTGTGTGTTGAGCAGCACCCCTTCACTTCCCCTGGGGTGGGGTGTGAGGACTCTCCTGGGATGTACAACCCCCTGAGGCTTGTGGGTAATTAGGGGACCCAATCAAGAGAGGGGCCTGGCTGCTGGAAAGGCCAGCTGGAATTAGAAGGAATCTAAAACAGGACTAATTTCAGCCAGACCTGAATGTACACGTTTGATTAACAGCAGCTGGACAAGACAAAGCAGCACACAGGACAGTATTCTAACAGTAAAATAAAGAAAGCGCTGATGTGTCTGTGCGTTTGGCCATGTCTTAGGCACAGTTGTTTATTGGAAAGAGTATTCCTGTCTTTGTTTTAAAGACCTTAAAGAGATGCATTTCTTATTCTTGTCAGATCAGATCACCTATTTCATTCTCTTTTGTTGAAAATGCTACGGCTTGCTTTCAGTAATGAATCATAAAAGAAAGTATACGTTCAAACACAAGTCAATAAAACGACATATTCCACTGAATACTAGACAGCTATTGAAGGATCTGGTGTCATTTGATTACCATTGATAGCCAAGCACTATTGATCATTACAACCACTGTTTAGGAAATAAATCAATCAAAAACACAAGCATCGAAGTGTCTTAACTGAGCTGGGCTGTTTCTGGATCAATATAAACATGTTTCATAAGTGACATCTTTTTGAGGGGAAATGCTGTAATGTTGGGATGAAGGACATTGGTTCCCTCAGTACTTATTTGGGGACTAACATCCATTATCTTACCAGTACAGCTAGTGACGTATTCGACCACTAATGGTTGGCTCCATGGAAACACATCACAAGTACTGGTAGAACTTCAATTAGGCAACATAAATCTTTCACATCAGTTCAGGACTGAGTCAGAGCAGAGGCCTGGTAAACAGTCCAAGACAATGCTGCCACAACTCAACTTCTCTGACTCTCGAATGCCAACTACAGATCTTGTTGCAACCAAATGAGTCTAGTTTATTTGCTGGTGAGGCAAAGTTTTATTTTCCAACTATGTTTCAGTGCAAATCCAGGTCTCAACTTCTCCTAGGGAGCACTCACACTTCTATAGCTCT
The DNA here is from genome assembly GCF_054491055.1 of Hypomesus nipponensis. NCBI lineage: Eukaryota > Metazoa > Chordata > Actinopteri > Osmeriformes > Osmeridae > Hypomesus > Hypomesus nipponensis. Next base: position 1,066,358 of record NC_140383.1, on the reverse strand, counting down.
ATTTCACAGTTAAAGTGTTAAACCAAAGCGTTGAATACACATGTTCCAACGCCAGGGGTTTTCAACTCACAAATCTGGCATGTGCTTTTGGCATCAATGTTATGCTCTACTCAAACTAAATATTAGCCAGCAGTTAATTTAAATCTACCGTGTGTGTGCATGTGCTGTTAACGCAAAATCTCATGCCTGCTGATTCGTCAGTGTGGCCAAACCTGTCAGCTTCACATGTACAGTCAACCTCCCAGGTCATGTAAGTCAACAATCTTGGAGAAACTGATAAATTGATGGCATATGGATGACAGTGATGTCAGTGGATCTATCTTGGACTGTCTAAGTGACGAAGTTGTGGGACAAACTTGATTTTGTGGAGAAACAATATTCAAACAATTGCTTCTCACGGACCTTGGAGTTACTAATAATTATGAATCCCACTGTACAACAAAGCAATTCTCTGAAGGTTTTGTTTCATTATGTCCAGTTCCACCTAACCCAAGGTAAATAATACTACAATTTGCGGATTAAGAGCATGATTTGAAGACTATCAATCAAAGCTAACAAGGGGATCAGTTCTTGAGCACAAGTAGTATTTTTACCAAGGTTTGCTTTTGCTGCGAAGAAACTCTGGAACGCTGGAGTCCTTTTTTCTGCTCTACCATTAATATTTTTTTTTTTTTTGGCAGGTGTTGTATCTTCATGACATTTGAGTGGGGTCTAGTTGAAGAGGATCATGGAGTTCATGGTTCATGGAGAATAGGTCAGTTGAGCTGAAGATATCGTCTTCTAAAGGTTGTAAATTACAGCCGAAACACAATTAATGAACACATTGCCAGTATGCATTACATATCATATGGAGATAGGCCTGGAAAGACAACTATAGTCACACACATATATACACACACACATATACACTCACACACATGCGCTGTCACACACAGCCTCACACACAGCCTCACACAGACACAGTCTAAAATCCCTGGAGCTCCCAAAACCCTACACAAATTCCAGGGTGTGGAAGAGGATGTAATAGTTAAACAGGAATGCTGAATTTATTGCAAAGGTAATTTGGGTTCTATTCGACCACTTTTGAATGGAATCTGTTTGATAAGTCTTGCCTAAACAAACACACACTGTCTGACTCCCCCTCGTGTAGACTGCCTCCCTGGCCAAACCTTCGAGCTCTTCCAGTTCTTCTCTTCTCCTCCCTGCTCTGTCTTTCCTTTTCTCACACTCTGTACCCCTCCTATGGCCCTTACTGTAACTCCCTGCTCCTCTCTCTCTCTCTCTCTCTCTCTCTCTCTCTCTCTCTCTCTCTCTCTCTCTCTCTCTCTCTCTCTCTCTCTCTCTCTCTCTCTCTCTCTCTCTCTCTCTCTCTCTCTCTCTCTCTCTCTCTCTCTCTCTCTCTCTCTCTCTCTCTCTCTCTCTCTCTCTCTCTCTCTCTCTCTCTCTCTCTCTCTCTCTCTCTCTCTCTCTCTCTCTCTCTCTCTCTCTCTCTCTCTCTCTCTCTGGCAAAGCAGCAGCTGATTAGAAAAAGATATGGAGAGTGATGAACCTGTGGATGGTCTGCTTTATGTACTGCTCCACTCGTAGAGTCAACAAATAACTTTGACTGTTGCACAGAGACACCTTGTCGGTGGACTTGTGCTGAAGCCAAACTATATTGTTGGCTGTTTTGATACTGTGTAAATTACACGCTTATTTTCATCTGCTGGCTACTGTCAGATCCCAGGAAGACCGTCCAGAACAGTATACATGTGATTGTCGAGTGACCAAGAAAGTTCAACTGCCTTCAAGTTCAAACATGTGGAACTGAAATATATCGGCTATATATAGTATATTTATTCAAATATGGTAGTGATAAAAGAAACATGGTATCACCCAGTAAACCCACGATTTAGCTGACAGTGATCAAGTACAACTGACCAGGAAACAAATAGTACAAATGACAAATATTAGTGTTAAAGTGTTCCTTCATGCCCTCCCTGTCCTACATGATGGGCATGTGCACTGAAAGCAAACCTGGGATATGTTTGTTTAAAAATTGCTTCAACACAAATACAGTTGGAGCTTTTAGAAAGAAAAGGATGCAGATTGAAGAAAGAAACCTGTCTGGGTCCTGGGATGGGATAGCCTTCCCTGACTGGGTCCTGGGATGGGATAGCCTTCCCTGACTGGGTCCTGGGATGGGATAGCCTTCCCTGACTGGGTCCTGGGATGGGATAGCCTTCCCTGACTGGGTCCTGGGATGGGATAGCCTTCCCTGACTGGGTCCTGGGATGGGATAGCCTTCCCTGACTGGGTCCTGGGATGGGATAGCCTTCCCTGTCTGGGTCCTGGGATGGGATAGCCTTCCCTGTCTGGGTCCTGGGATGGATAGCCTTCCCTGACTGGGTCCTGGGATGGGATAGCCTTCCTTGTAAGCTGGTTTAGAAAATGAATACTTCTGTGTTTTGGTTTGGAGCCACAGAATAATTTACTATGTAATGACACACTCTGCTAAAGCCTCTATGTCCACTCTCGGTCCATTGGGGAGACTCTGCCTCAACCAAATCAAAATTCAAACCCACTCTTTAATCAAAAACAAAACTCACATCCAAAGGCAAAGTTTGATGTTCACTAAATCCCCTCACACCAATGATCAGGGTGTAATTTGCGACTTGCAGTTTGGTCCAAACCAGTGTCTCGGTGAAGCCCTCTATTGAGAACAGTGAGAACAGTGCCCACAGGGGCAACAGTGCCCACAGGGGGGGCAACAGTGCCCACAGGGGGGGCAACAGTGCCCACAGGGGGGGCAACAGTGCCCCCGGGGGCAAGTCCCCTATCATTACAGTTGGCTTGGGTTAGCTGAGAACAAACCTAAACATTCTGGAGCAAAGTTACAGTTGTGGTCCATGTGAATGAGTCCCTCCTCAAGAAAGAGAAGGAATCCTCATCAACACAACGACTGTTTTACAGCCTCTGGATGTTTCACATGGCACCATCAAGGATGACAGGTCATCTGATTAAGGATAGAATAGTAGAATAGTTAGTAACAGTTGGGCAGGTCAAAAATGTGTCATGGCAGCTGGACTAGATAGCTGACACAGCATGGATGCTCCTTCAGTGTGCAGGTATAGGAATGAGAAAAAGAGATGGCTTCTCACTCAACAGACAGGCAGACTGTTAGCCAGGCAGACAGTTAGCAAGGCAGACTGTTAAAAAAGGCAGACTGTTAGCCAGGCAGACTGTTAGCCAAGCAGACAGTTAGCAAGGCAGACAGTTAGCAAGGCAGACTGTTAGCAAGGCAGACTGTTAAAAAAGGCAGACTGTTAGCAAGGCAGACTGTTAAAAAAGGCAGACTGTTAGCCAGGCAGACTGTTAGCCAGGCAGACTGTTAGCAAGGTAGACTCTTAGCGAGGCAGACAATCATCAGGTTCAGAAGCTGGGAAGGCAGGGACAGTAGATGAAGACCTTCATAGGGACTGGACTGTGAAGGTCTGTAGTCCAAAAATGTAGACTATTTCAACAAAAAGCCCATGCTTCACCACCTTAAAAAGAACAGGTTACCATAACTACGGTACCAAGTAAGAAGACATTGTCTTGATTATCTACTTCAAACTAAACCAGAGCCAACTGTAGTACTTAATCCACGTTATCCGGTTCAGAGTTAAGGCTGCTCTAGATTTGAGGATATTCAGAGTTAAGGCTGCTCCAGATCTGAGGATATTCAGAGTTAAGGCTGCTCCAGATCTGAGGATATTCAGAGTTAAGGCTGCTCTAGATTTGAGGATATTCAGAGTTAAGGCTGCTCCAGATCTGAGGATGTTCAGAGTTAAGGCTGCTCTAGATCTGAGGATATTCAGAGTTAAGGCTGCTCCAGATCTGAGGATATTCAGAGTTAAGGCTGCTCTAGATCTGAGGATATTCAGAGTTAAGGCTGCTCCAGATCTGAGGATATTCAGAGTTAAGGCTGCTCCAGATCTGAGGATATTCAGAGTTAAGGCTGCTCCAGATCTGAGGATGTTCAGAGTTAAGGCTGCTCCAGATCTGAGGATGTTCAGAGTTAAGGCTGCTCCAGATCTGAGGATGTTCAGAGTTAAGGCTGCTCCAGGGGGGCCTTGTGAGATGCTTGATGTTAAGGTAGCATCTGAAGACAGCTGTCTGACACAAGCGGCCAGCAGCTTCTAGAATGCACATTTACAGTACAGGATGGCACAACAGGGTATCGTTTAATGCTCAATTAAGCAGCAGTGAATGTCAAGGATTTTTTCCAATAGGAGCATAATCATGTTTAAACCATAGTTTGGAGGCGGAATATTCCTCCTTGGAACAATATTTCCCTCTTAATATTCTAATCATTGGGGCAAGGTTATGCAAACAGGGTCAAATGTAATGGCATCACTGATGTATCCAACAGTCCAGCGTGGGTCAGGAGACTCATACTCCTGGTACTCTGTGTGCACATGTAACAAACTTCAGTGCTAATGAGCAAAACAGAAAACTGACAAAATAGAAATCACAAGCACCTGTGATACGAAGGGGATCCAAAGATTTGGAATTGAACCTTGAATAACAGCACCTCAGGTTTATCTTCTGGGAGGGAAGGCTGAGGAAACATCTGGGAGGAGGACCCAGTATATCACCTTCAACCAAGCCAAGCGTGAGATTTCTCAAGCTATGACTTTGGCGAGAAACCCGGCTACAAAGTCAAACCATTGCAACTTCCAACACATGCACATACACACACACACATGCTTAAACATAAACCAGGGAGGAAAAAACTAGTCTCTGGACAATATAAAGCTTTGACATCTATACATGATCCTAGTCATAGACAAACATCTCATGTATCCTATGATTGTATGTTTGTGTTTGTGATTGTGTGAGTGGTTGAATGTGTATACATACTTTGCATGTGTATAATCTTTGTATGAAAGTCTGCAAATACGTTTGACCTGAAGTAGGACAGAGAGCCATGGAGGGCTCAACTCCAGAACATCCATCAAACACACACACACACACAAAGGCACACACACACACAAAAGCACACACACACACAAAGGCACACGCACTTACACGCATATGCACTCAATCAACTCATTCAAAGCAAGACTATGAGATATGCTCCTCAAATTTGCCTTACTCATCATTTGCTAAACATTACTGTGACGGCCTAAACCAATATTAACAAATAAATGAAATCTTCAATAAATTGATAACAGACATCTATGATGCAACAACTTAAGTACAGTTTAAATAAATCTGCTCCAATCTCACGCTGCCCAATAATAATCGGATTTCCCAGACAAACTGTTAAGGGGAATTCTGCACCGTTCATCCATTGTTTTGAGTGGATAGCAGTCATCTATTTACATGGGGGCCTGAACATACAAAGAGATGAAAGGAAAGTGTGTTCCAACAGACCAAATACCTATGAGAGAGTAGATAAAAAGAAAGACAGAGAGATCAGAAAGAAACTGAAACAGAGAATATTACAACTGAAAGGGAGAATTCATCCATGAATCATCTCCATTCCAGTCCCTGTAGGTGGTCATAGAAATGACAACATTGCAAAGGCCTGGAACTATATTGTAGTTGCCACAAACCCAGCCTTGAATAATGTGTGACAGATTATCTCCTCATTAGCGATAAGTTTCATTTCCAGCTAGTTTCCAGTAACTCTGCTGCTAGCCTTCTGGAAAGTCACTGTTGTTTTATGATGTCAGAAAAAAAGTCCAATCAAAGCAATCCCACACCTCCACTGTGGGAAGACGCCAAGTTCAGACAACTGCAAAGCATTGTGGGTTATAGTCAAAACAGGGGAGGAAGACTTGCGAGAGGAGCAGTTGGAGGATTATGGGAAACTTGGGCCTGGACTGAATACCCAATAAATGTCTTCTTCTGTCGTCCCTTTCTTGAGGTGATCTATTGGCTGACATGGCTGCTTCATGACATGGCTGCTTCATGACATGGCTGCTTCATGACATGGCTGCTTCATGACATGGCTGCTTCATGACATGGCTGCTTCATGACATGGCTGCTTCATGACATGGCTGCTTCATGACTTCCCCTACACAGCTGTGCAAGGACATATCCAGCCCCAGCACAGTGGTATCTGGGACTGGGTACATGATCATAACCCATGACACTAAAATACTGCCAATACCCAGTGATTTAAAACTAGCTGTGGCCATGAACATTTTAAATATTGCCAATATCTTAAGAAGAAAGGATAACATGTGCATACACTAAAACAACATGGTTTGTCTGAGTTAAAAAGAAAAGGCTCATGATATTTTTCACATTGATATTGTTTGGTTTACACTACATCACTAACACTACATCATTAACACTACATCACTAACACTACATCACTACTTCACTATCACTGCATCACTACATCACTAACACTACATCACTAACACAACATTACTGCATCACTACATCACTACCACCACTATCACCACATCACTAACACTCCATCACTGCATCACTATTACTACATCACTATCTGTATAATGCAAGTTGTACTGTCAGTACTCTTGCCTGTATAATGCAAGTCGTACTGTCAGTAATCTTGCCTGTATAATGCAAGTCGTACTGTCAGTAATATTGCCTGTAGCAAAGTCAAAATACATTATTTGATTATAATTGCTATTTGCCTTCCTATTGTGGCACTGTAATACGTTTTTATCCAACTCCAATGTGGTGATTTTGTCATTGGTAACAGCTCCTTCTAGTGGTCAACTCACAAACTGACACAGAGAAAACCACGAGAGATCTCCACTGGTTTCAGAATAACCAGGGAACGGTGTACGGATGTTCACATATGTAAAAAAACTTTCAACAAATGTTAAAGTCAATATGAGTATGAAGCCTGGTTGTAAGATTAAACTTCTGATGTTTTTTTTTTTTTTTTATTAAAATAGCACATTGCTCCTAGCTGATGTTGTTGGTCTGTGAGGTAAAGTGTTGTTAAAATGCTGATCCTTAAATACTGTCTCCATATTACATTATTCTTTATCATATATATATATATATATATATATATATATATATATATATATATATATATATATATATATATATATATATATATATATATATATATATATATATATATATATATATATATAAAAGCTTTAGCTTAAACAGGTCGGATCTCTTTCTCTCCTTATCTTTCTCTTTCTCATCTGTTAAATACATACTAGGTATTTGAATCTAGCTTGTCTACCTTTCTGTTCGAGTCCAGTGCAGTGAATGTATGTGCAGGATAGATACTGCTTAGAGACAAAACAAAATCCTGACATTTAGTAACTTTTACTTTGAGCCTAAGTCCAAGCTGAAGTCCAAGTCCTAAATGCCTGGTGTTTTAAACACTCTACTTAATGCACATTTCTTTTTGCATATATTTTGTGTGTTTAAGGAATAAAAAAATGAAAAAACTTCAGGATATGAGGCATGTATAAATCCAGTGATATGGTTCGTGCTGCTCTTGAGTGATTTGCAGCTTGACACACATGGCCCGACGCCGACGGCGTTTTACATGTTTCACGCTTTACCCCTGAAACCTTTCCAATGATTCCATACTGTCCTTTCGCTTTGTGTGTACGGCGATAGGTTTAAATCAAGCTAGTGCTCGTTCAAAAATAACGAATTCAGTATTTAATCGCGCTTTTCTTGGAATCCTTTTATCGAAATGTTTTTGGATGAGGTTGCGTTGGTTTCTTGTGTTTCTCCTCGCACTTGGCATCACTTTAACCTTCAGCGTGAAAGACTGATCCTACTGCTGGAAAAAAAAGGTTGGCTTCTTGCCAAGTCCTGGAACAAGTGCGCCTCCCTTCTCTTCTGCTTGGAGTATTCATAGTTAGGGGTTTGGGTTTGGTCGTTTTTAAAAAGGCAAGCCTGGTCTGAACCGGACCAGTCTGCACGGAAACCTTCTCCAGGAGAGAAAGTATCGGAATCGGTCTCTAAAGGGAAAAAATTCAGATTTTGTGCAAAGACTCAGAGAGGACACAACTCAGGAGACATTTCAATACACCACAACCTGGTCACATTGTTTATGTTTTGACCAATTTAGTGAAATTGCAAAAGGACAGAACATTAAGCTGTAGCATTTGAATATCAGAATTTTATTTCAGCTCACTTTGGATGCAGACTCTCGTTTTAGCTGTAAAATCGGATTATCCCGCACTGGGCATTGTATCTCAGTACACTTTTTTATTTGGGGGTCCATCATTGGCGAAGCAAATATGTTTCTCAGTTTTTGTCTTCTGGTGACCTTTTTCTTGGGGCTGTCTGGGTGCTTGGGCTCTTACGTACCCTGCGAGCCGTGCGACCCAAAGGCTCTCTCGATGTGTCCCCCGGTTCCCGTTGGCTGTCAGCTCGTGAAGGAACCGGGCTGCGGTTGCTGCCTAACCTGCGCCCTGTCAGAGGGTCAAGCTTGCGGCGTGTACACCGGGACATGCACCCATGGCTTGCGCTGCTTGCCACGGAATGGGGAGGAGAAGCCCCTTCACGCCCTCCTACACGGTAGAGGAGTGTGCACGAACGAGAAAGGATACAAACCGGCCCATCCGCCCATAGGTAACGCACATCTGATGCATACGATATTACAATACCTCATAAAACAACGCATTGCACGTTTTTATAATCTGAATAAACGTTTTAACGATGCATACATTACAGGTCTCAAATTGACATGTTTTATGTTGAATGCATGTTTACGTGGGACTGTTAAATTGTGAGCTAATCTGTTCTTGTTTAGGGTTACTTTACATGTCATACCGTTATGAAATCATACCACTCTGCACTTTTTACGGGCTGTAAAGAGTTCCGTCGCCCACCTAAATATTTTGCAAAGTAATGTACAGTAGCCGATACTTTTGATAAATTACCCTCAGTGACTCAGAAGAACATGCAAATATCAAAGCTGTTGTCGCGTGCCTTACAGTGATATCTAAACGGAGTAATTATGTGTGTGTTGCATGGTTCTCCACGCTGCAGTGTCATGCGTAAAAGACAGATTGAGGCTCAACCTTGCTAGTTCATTTTTACGCACGCCAGCTAGTGCCACTCAGCTCTCCAAGATATGGATGCAGCGTTCTCATGCAGTTACTCTATATCTGCACCAACTGACTGCGTGTGCATGCTACGTCCTGCACCGCAGACACACACGTGCCTGTCTGGAACGAACAACCTTCGCTCCCTTTCTTTGTCACGTGAGAGCCTAATGTGTATAGTATACGTCATCTTTGCCGTTCTTTTCTCTGCTGTAACCTAGTTAAATCTCTTCTCACATTGAGGCAACCACTTGTACTTTCTTACTGCAACCACAGTTCCCGTAAAAAGGATCAATATTTTTTTTCCATTGAGTATCCGGCCTATCCTTTTGAACACAATAAGGAGGCCAATATTCCCGAGGCTACAGATCTTGTCAAAGCTGATTTAAGTGCAGCCCCTGTGGGTGGTGTTGAAAGTCGGATTACCCCTCAAAGATTAAATCCGTTGGCAGGAGGTGTGAGAGAGCGCTAGCGCGCGCGTGTGCGCGGAGATGCACCGCCGAAACCCAGAGAGGCGTGAGTGATTAGATGTGAAAAGTCCGAAGTACAAAATACATAGAACATCTATTGAAATACAAAATGATGCTTTGAGACTATGCACCTGTTCACGTTACTTATCTTGGAATTCTACAATCCAAGCTTTTGGACTATTTGAGTTGACATGTAAATGCTTTTTGCAGTTTTCATGAACAACATCAGTCAACATAGAATGGTATTTCAAATCTCCCAAAATATATTAATCCATAGTGGCTGCATTCTTTAAACACTAAAGCCATAAACCAAATAGCTTTTGACTGGCTATAAGTGTAACTTTGGACTGAGGAATTGAATTCCAACACACTGAAGGCTGTAAGTTCCGTGTGTGTCTGTGTGTCTGTGCCTGTTGGCTATGCTCATGTGAGAATGTGTTGAACAACTGATGTGTGCCAAGTATTTGACTGTACCTAATGCCTGATGGTGTTGCTTACCTTGTGTGTGTGTGGCTGCCTAGTGTACAGCATGTGTGTGCTTCTGCTTTGCCTGTGTGCTTGTGTGCTTCTGTTATGCCCGTGTCCTAGGGTTTTTCTGTGCGTGTATCTTAGTCTGTGTGCGTGTGTGTGTAAACGTTGCCTCCTCTCCTGGCAGTGGTGGGTAACTGCAGTCTGTCCCAGCCTGGCAGTGTGCTGGACTCTCTGGCAGTGTGCTGGACGCCCTGGCAGTGTGCTGGACGCCCTGGCAGTGTGCTGGACTCTCTGGCAGTGTGCTGGACTCTCTGGCAGTGTGCTGGACGCCCTGGCAGTGTGCTGGACGCCCTGGCAGTGTGCTGGACGCCCTGGCAGTGTGCTGGACGCTCTGGCATTGTGCTGGACGCCCTGGCAGTGTGCTGGACGCCCTGGCAGTGTGCTGGACGCCCTGGCAGTGTGCTGGACGCCCTGGCATTGTGCTGGACGCTCTGGCAGTGAGCTGGACGCTCTGGCAGTGTGCTGGACGCTCTGGCAGTGTGCTGGACGCTCTGGCAGTGAGCTGGACGCTCTGGCAGTGAGCTGGACGCCCTGGCAGTGTGCTGGACGCCCTGGCAGTGTGCTGGACGGCTGCAGTGATTCAGCAGAATGTCCAAGCTCTCTGCTCTGAAGGGACCTGCCCAGGGCTCCTCTGATAGGAGTTAGTTACCAGCCTCTGGTTTCCCACAGTGTGGGGTTACAGTGTCGTGGGGTTACAGTGTCACACCACTGGAGCAAGACAAACACCAACAGAGAGAAGAGGGAGTGAGTGACGGCAGCTTGGAGGAGGAGAAGTGAGCCGGCTCTCCTGCCTTCTCACTGTTTCTCCTGCCTTAACCAATAAAAGGATATCATTCCAAATGAGAATATTTCTGGATAGACGGGGTATTGCACATGTTGTATTAAGTTTTGGAAAAGCATAGTACCCACATACGTTTGCAACAGAGTCTTAATAATCACCTTGTAGTTGGTTTCACATGCAGTAGATTTGACTCTTTGCTCTCAGGCCTTAACTGTCACTGGTGTTTTGCTGACTTCTTGCTGTTCAGCATGCTTGCTGTCATGGTGTTTTGCTCCAATTATAAGGCATAAAAGGCTGGTATGCTGTTTGGCACTCAGTTGCTGTGTTGGCTCTTGGAGATCCTGACCCTCGCTTGTGGGCCAGCAGATATGACTTCATGGCAGCAGGTCCCACATCTCTAGGAGCTAGTGAAAGAGCCTTATGTTTGAACAGATTGGCCTTTGCCAAGAAACAAAAAGATGATTAAAGAGACCCTCCAAATCAGGAAAGCACATGAGTAAGCACACAGTTCCTCATCAACAGTGTCAGGAAAGTTCCTTCTTTGGCCAAAACAACAAAACAAGTGGTTTATTTGTGCTCTAAGAAAACAGCTGCCAAATTCTTCTTGTTTCGGAGAATGACACGCCAAAATGAATGAATGTTGTGGCCACGTGTCAATCTCCCGCTAATACTGCATGAGGCCATTTGGCTGACTAATGTACTTCTGCAGGACCAGACCAACTGGTATAGACATGACAAGCACACAATGCCACCTTTGACCCTTGGCATAGAAGTGTTCAGAGTTCTTGGCTAGCTTTTGGCATTGCACGTGTGCAGTATGGTTTTACATTGCATTGTTAACCCTTATCACCCTTTTCGTGCATCAGATCCACTTAAGGGTTTGGAATGCTTTTGTTCTCTTCACATGTGCTCCACTAGAATTCCGTGGACAAGCGCAATCTTGTGTTAAGCTGTTATGGGGACATTCATTTTCAAATGTCCAAATCTCAGAGTGTCAGCGTGAGATAGCTCCTGTGGCCAGGCCCCTGGAACCCCACCCTAGTGTGGTTCAAAGCGGAGAACTCCTTCAGCACGCTTGACTGATTTCTTTCTATGACGTTTTACAGCATTCGGTGTAGCGTGTGTTTGTCGCTGACACCTGGGGGGTTGCGCAGCAGCTGTGGGGAGTGTCCTCTGACAGGAACACGCGACTCGAACACAGTGACATCCACATGCTGGCTTTTAAACGACAACATGTGTGATCAGACCCAGGCCAGCACAGGTTCTGTTAACCGCCCTGTCACCATCGCTTAGCCAGCCAGGGCTATGGACGGGATTACGCCCCTGAAACTGGATCAGCAGTGTCCTGCAGATAATGAATCATGCATCGGTTGAATCTGTAAATACATTGATCCCTATGCTTGTCCCAATACCACAGCAAAGTGTTAACACATCTCCGTAGCCCTGCATTAGGATTGGTTAAAGTATATTATTTTTTATGTTTTTGTGGATGAATGGGTGTACAAAACTACCGTGACTCATTTCCATGGAATTAAAAGGCTTTAAACATTTTTTTAATAAAAAAATGTGAAAGCTTAAGCCCCTGTCTGAGCGTAGGTTAGTGTACTGAGGATGGCTGACGTGAGGCCTAAACAGCTGCTTCTACCACAGGGGGGCTGGAACATCAGTGACGTTGTGTTGTGGTGATGAAGACCCAGAAGAAGACAGCGTGCAACCCTGTGGCAAGACTGTATTCACCAGGGGGGGTTCTGAGGCGCCGGGGGGGGGGGGGGGGGCTAAGACCAGAAGCAGGCTTGTCCAGTCAAACACTGCCCGAGTCCCACCATGCTACTGTGTTCTCTGTATGGCACTTCCAACTGCTGTTCATCATGTCTTCAGCTTCAACAGATGCTTGGGTCTGTTTGGTATCAGACTCTTCAGAAGGTACACTGAGTCCCTTACCTATGCCCCCCTTGGGAAGCACCAACATCCTTAAAGAACAACTGCTCTTAAATGTTAAAGTTGTTTTAATTGTTCACACAGCTATTTATAGCAGTCCCTCTGCAAGGCAGGAAACGTAAGGATTGCGCCTGTGTGCCATTGTGAGCTTAGAAGTTATATCCTGTAAATATAGTGACTTGATTTGCACTCAAAATGCCAATGATAAAGACAAGACACAACTTTCTGAACTAACATGCAACTCACCACACCAAACCCACTCGTAAGATGGACGAGGTCGCTCCAATCACAGTATCAGCCTTCAGCCCCTTGGGCCAAGCTCAACTCGCCTTGCAACTGAAGTGAGAAGCAGTCGTGCTTTTTGCATCTTGAGGTATTTCGCCACCTTCTCAGGCCAAGTGTTGAAAGTGAGAGAACCTCCGTTTGATGACCTCGGTTTTGGTCCTGGGTGAGAGTTCTGCAGTCCTGCCTGACACATGATCCCATGTGGGATTCCAGGCCATGCTCTCAGTATACTGCCCACAGTGGAGGTGACGGGGTCACTGCTCTCTCCTAGCCTGGGTTTCTTTCCTCGCTGCAGTGTTATTAGGACATGGACTCCATCCAGGCTTCAAATATCCAGCAGCCAGATCTGTCTGGGACCTGGAGCATTGTTGCTCAAATGATTGAAGGCTTCCTGTTCATGTATGTCTACATTCTCCTCATACACCCTGCTCAGCCTCACTGCCTCTGCTCAGCCTCACTGCCTCTGCTCAGCCTCACTGCCTCTGCTTAGCCTCACTGCCTCTGCTCAGCCTCACTGCCTCTGCTCAGCCTCACTGCCTCTGCTCAGCCTCACTGCCTCTGCTCAGCCTCACTGCCTCTGCTCAGCCTCACTGCCTCTGCTCAGCCTCACTGCCTCTGCTCAGCCTTACCGCCTCTGCTCAGCCTCACTGCTCCTTCTCAGCCTTACTGCCTCTGCTCAGTCTCACTGCCTCTACTCAGCCTCACTGCCTCTGCTCAGCCTCACTGCCTCTGCTCAGCCTCACTGCCTCTGCTCAGCCTCACTGCCTCTGCTCAGCCTTACCGCCTCTGCTCAGCCTCACTGCTCCTTCTCAGCCTTACTGCCTCTGCTCAGTCTCACTGCCTCTGCTCAGCCTCACTGCCTCTGCTCAGCCTCACTGCCTCTGCTCAGCCTTACCGCCTCTGCTCAGCCTCACTGCTCCTTCTCAGCCTTACTGCCTCTGCTCAGTCTCACTGCTCCTTCTCAGCCTTACTGCCTCTGCTCAGTCTCACTGCCTCTACTCAGCCTCACTGCCTCTGCTCAGCCTCACTGCCTCTGCTCAGCCTCACTGCCTCTGCTCAGCCTCACTGCCTCTGCTCAGCCTTACCGCCTCTGCTCAGCCTCACTGCTCCTTCTCAGCCTTACTGCCTCTGCTCAGTCTCACTGCCTCTGCTCAGCCTCACTGCCTAGGCTCAGCCTCACTGCCTCTGCTCAGCCTCACTGCTCCTACTCAGCCTTACTGCCTCTGCTCAGCCTCACTGCTCCTACTCAGCCTTACTGCCTCTTCTCAGCCTCACTGCTCCTACTCAACCTTACTGCCTCTGCTCAGTCTCACTGCCTCTGCTCAGTCTCATTGCCTCTGCTCAGTCTCACTGCCTCTGCTCAGTCTCACTGCCCCTACTCAGCCTTGCTGCCTCTTCTCAGCCTCACTGCCTCTGTTCAGCCTCACTGCCTCTGTTCAGCCTCACTGCCTCTGCTCTCAACACCCCCTGTCTGGAAAATGTCATTTCAGATGGGCACGACATCCTTTTTTTTTCGTCAATGACAATTTCCCCAAGCCATTGTTCTGTGGCTTTTTCCATATGAAACGGCGTCCCTACACTCATGAAGATGAATAAGAGAGAAGGATTAATAGAAGGATGGCTCATCCCTTCTGCTCTAACTCCTGCATTGCAAGAAACAGGGTGTATTCATGAAGAGTAATTGCCTTCTCTCCCATGTTCATTATTTAACAGGGCTGTATCGGGTGCACCTCCTTCTTTCCCCTTGTCTTAATGAAAACTTTAGCCAGAGCAGGCGGAGAGATAGCGATACCTCGTCGGGCTCAGCTGAATGGAGTATCTGCACGTGACGGCGCCATCCTGGCTCCGGTCCAGAGGCTTGGCAGCGTCTCAGTAGTTAAACACAGACCCACTAAGCTGCTTTACAAGGCCAGGACCCTGAGCACGGAAACACTGAGATTCTGTGGCTGGAGAGAAGAGCCCACTTCAGAAACGACAATTTTGGTGATTTAGTGAGAGGAATGGAGGGTGTGAGGCTGTGTCTGCACTGACACTGCTTCTGGACAAAGCTGCCTCTCATCGCTGAACTGGAGACACAGTTCATTGTTTGGATGCATACTGTAGCAAGACTAGATGGAATATCCTTTTGGGCTGCCCAGCACAGCCAAACATGATCACTCATAACACCCTATTGTTGTGCAGCTCTATTGTGCAGCTCTCTACACTGGGTCTATAAAGAGTGCATTGGAATCACTCTTTTGTAAGTGTTTCTGAAACCGGGCAAAGCTGTTGAGAAATATGACTAAATATGTTTACATTTCATCTATTGTTTTCCATGCCATAGCTGGGTATGTGTTTGTATGTGTTTACGTTAGCGTGTTACCAAGTTGTACCGCATTTCAATCAAGAGCAGAGACTTTAGCTTCTTCAAAACAAGCTGCTCCAACTCTTCAAATAAGAGGGTTTCTTCAACGGCTAGGCATCAGACGCAAAGGAAAGCTCATAGGACATATTTATTTTTAGTGGTTTATAGCCCTGTAGTCTGCACAAGGAGACACGAGGACATATCCAAACACTAACTGGAGCCTGCCAAGTCATGAGTTGTGAGATTAATTTCAAAGAGGCAGGACTGCAGTTCAGAAGCCAGGGACCCAATTCCGGTAATCTAGTCCCTTCACCCCCTTTGCCCTCCCCCCTTACACTCCCCTGCTGTGTCAGACGTCGCTCCTGGGAATCCACTGCCCGGTTACACCGTCTGCCTATCGTTTTCCAGACAGGCAATGACAGCCAAGTCATGAACGTACACTGAAGGAAAGTAATGGTCTTTGAAATCATTTGAACGCCTCCTCTCAGCCTTTCAGTGTTTACAAGGTCTCTGTCTCCTCTCTCCCAGCCCCAGCAGTCCTGGCTTGGCACCCGCCCGTGTCGCAGGTTCCACCCACCTTGGCCGTCCGCCCCTGAACAATGTAGCGGGTTTTCCTCGCTGGTTAAATATAAGCACGGCCATCCACTGTGATCACAGCCCCAGGCCAGCTGGGGAACTGCCCAGAGTCCCACAGAACCTTTGTGGGACAGCTAAGCTCGGGGTGGGCATTGTCCCTGTGGCCTGAAAGGACCTGGAGATAGGGTGGCTGGCTTAAGGGGGCTGAGCCGGGGGGAGGGACAGGAAGGATTGGTTGGGGATAAGGGATCAGGACCCCAAATCTCCCCAAGTCTGACTGTGGAACTGCTGGATCGCAGTGCCCTCTTGGGGAGGCTGGCTGAAAAGCCTGTCATTAAAAGCAGGCTCTGGGAGATATAAGTGTTGATGGTTTTGTCATTGGTTGTAGTTTATAGTAGTTCCTTGTGTCATAAATGTTGTTAAAGATTAAACTTACTGAGCTGAATTGAAAGAAAATGAAGTACATTTTAAAAGGAACATGTATTTTAAGGATGTGTTTGTACCCATAAGGATTGATTGTGACCATGGATCTTCAGTTTGCGCAGTGCAAGAGGCTCGGCATGGTCTAGATCCCTCCAGGACGCTCTGTTATGATAGAACAAGGGAACAGCCCAGCACTCACACAAATGACTTCAATGTAATCTGCTATTTTACCTGGCGCTTTGTCTGGACAAATTCATCTTTGGGTCTAAGTGTACTCTGAATTATTTTTGCCTGTAGTGTCACACTGAAGCAAAGCCGGTTGAAGCTATATGTCCCATTTCAACTTCTGTGCATGTTAAGAAGTAATTTGCTGTTCGTAGTCGCTCTCAGAGAATAGGACTGTTGCATGTGGGATGTAATGCATGTGGGTTGCCACAGCTGCCATTAGCTGAGCGGACCACGGTTTGTTTGGGTTGGGGGTTATGAGGTGAGCAGAGAGTTCATCAGCTGCTGATCCTTGATCCTCCACTCCATAAACACATGGCAACACAAGATTTGGTGGTTAAAAACCCTGGGAAATGCATCTGGCTGTATATTTCCTTTAGGCACTGGAATAACAAGCCACTGAATACTTGGGATTGTTCACTAAAGTAAATGATTACAAAAGCACAAGCATCTATTTTTAGATCTGCTTTGACTGTAAGCGCAAAACATGCCTCCTGCATCTTTACCACGAGTCCACCCCGGCGTCCTTCCAGGAGATGGGGCCACTCCTGGGGCACACATCAGGAC
This sequence comes from Hypomesus nipponensis, assembly GCF_054491055.1. Taxonomy (NCBI): domain Eukaryota; kingdom Metazoa; phylum Chordata; class Actinopteri; order Osmeriformes; family Osmeridae; genus Hypomesus; species Hypomesus nipponensis. The sequence goes on along the minus strand of NC_140383.1, from coordinate 1,049,180 downwards.
CACAACAGGAAGTGTCATTGGGACGGGATCACGCCTGTTGACCTTGTGATCTTTTCACCTTCTCCAGATCGCGAGTCCCAGGAACATGAGGACGCCATGACCCCAGAGACCACAGATGACCAGCTGCCGCTGGCTAAAGTGCCACTCCACCCCAAAGACCTCATCAACAGTAAAAAGATCCTGGCTGTGCGTAAAGAGCGCAAGAGGACCCAGGCCAAGCTGCGGTCCATGGGAGGGCAGATGGACTACTCCCCGCTGCCCATTGACAAGCACGAGCCAGAGTTTGTAAGTGGGAGCGATCTAACACAATAAGCCGACACGCTAACAGACCACAACATGAGCTTCCAGTTCCAGGATTTAGAACCGCATGACTTATTTTCCAGTTTTCCAAGCTAATATTGACAGGGTTAAGATGTTGTTAAACCAGTTGTCATATGGAAAGGACACTGAGGGTTAGGGTTGTTCCCATTCTTCCTGTTCCTCCACAGGGTCCCTGCAGGAGGAAGCTGGACGGGATCATCCAGGGGATGAAGGACACCTCTCGTGTCATGGCTCTGTCTCTCTACCTCCCAAACTGTGACAGGAAGGGCTTCTTCAAGCGCAAACAGGTAAGCTCTTCATGACTTGTTATGTGTTGTTAAATTGGACCTGAAGATCAACATTCTTGGGATTCTTTGGTTAAATTAAGAAATGTATCTTTACTATTAGATTACTGAAAGCAAACACTAATCTATGGGACATCAGGATCCTGTATCTGCATTCTCCTAGCGTCCAGAGAGCCTCATATTAACCTCTGTTCTCTCTCTCCTCTTCCTCTCTCCCCCTCCTTCTCTTTCCTCCTCCTTCTCACTCTTTCCCCAACCTTTCTCTCTCCTTCTCTCTGTCTCCCCCTACTTCTCTCTCTCCCCCCTCCGCTCTCCTTCCTCTCCCTCCATCCTCCTCTCGTCGTCTTCTCTCCTCCTCCACAGTGCAAGCCCTCTCGTGGCAGGAAGCGTGGGATCTGCTGGTGCGTGGACAAGTATGGCGTCCAGCTTCCTGGCACCGACTACAGCGGAGGAGACATCCAGTGCAAAGACCTGGAGAGCGGCAACAACAACAACGAGTGAAGACGATACTCCGCCCCCCTGTCCTGACCCCCTGACCCAGGGCCCTCCTCCACTCCTCCCTCCTATCCGACACACCCTCCAGTCACTTTGAGAATTTTGCTTTTTCAAAATGAAAAAAGAGAAAAACAACACCCCCTCCCCCCCCCCCAAAAAAAAAACCACACACACACAAAAAACTAAAGGAAAGAACAAGCTGAGAAGAGACAGCTGACATCTTGTCGTTGTTGACCAAGCACTCGTTTCCAAGGACAGAAACTCTGATGGTTCCACCCTCCGTCTGTCCTTCAGTCCCCTGATAAGAGCTGGGTCCCTGCTAGCAATTCGTCAAAGTATATACACATATAGATATATTTTTGTAGAAGCTGGAGTTTAAGCACCAAACTTTGTACTATGTAAAGCTAACATAAAACCATGGACGGGAAGTTCAGAAGGCACACTGACTACAAGACTTTAACTATTTAGGTGTTTCCCATCTATTGCCATTGACGTATAAGAGGAGATAGCTCTTACTTATACTAGAGGCAGAATTGTTTGTTTTTTGTTTGTTTATTTTCCACACACAAAACAACACAACATAAGACAGGGATGTTTTGATCCAGTTGACTCTGGGTGTTTGGTTCTGTCAGAGCACTTAATTTTAATTAATAGGGGAAATTGCTTGGATGTGTGTAACTTCACTGTGTGTGTATGTATGAACATGCATTCTTGTGTGTGTGTGTGTGTGTGTGTGTGAACGAGGGTGTGAATGAATGACAGAGTGAGCCTTTAACAAAAGAATGTTATTTTTTCTCTTTTCATTTTGTCACAACCATTATGGCTAGTGCTTGAAGTCGTTTCTGAAAGGGATGGAATCTCTACGTAGGCTAACAGGATGTCTCTAGGATGGGAGATTGTTTCAAAAAACTGAAAAAAGAAAAAGAAGCAGATCATTATAGACAAATAAGTGGCTCTTTGACTCTGTAGCTAGCCTGACATGCCAACTGTGCCTATTTTAACAGACAACGCCATACAAGGCAACCTGGACCTCAGCAGAGAGCACTGCCCCTACTGGTCGTGAAAAGAACTGCCACAAAATGTGGGTTCTTAGATCTGTACCCTCTGAGTGACTCTGTCAGAGTTGCTTAGAAGAGAAATAGATCAAAGAGGATCCTGAATCGACCTTCCAAGCTCAAACTGCTTAATAACTCCAGTAATACTTAGTATTGCTTGATAGTGGACAAAACCATGCTTGGAAGGAGCTTGTTGAAGAGCTGTTTCTCTCAGTATACCTAGTGTTGTCTCCTATGGCTTATTCTGTTCTGTTTTCTTTGCCTTCAGTGAAGTAACAACTGCCCACTTTGAGCCATGCTCCTTAACCCTAGGGTTACCCCAGCTCAAAGCAAACTTGGGGTTTTACTTTAAACTCTGATTGATTAACCAATATCACACACACACACACACACGTCTATGTACTGGTGCTTGGAGAAAGGTGCATATCATTTAGCCTGTAAAACTATTTGAATAGTTTCCATGTAGCCCTTTAGAGTCCGGCTCTTGTTATTTGAATACAGGACAGTCAAACAAGCTAACTCCCCCCTTCAGCTTGCACACTCTAATTGTTATCTTTTATAATTTTGACAACTAGTGTGTTTTGACAACTACAACCAAACATGACTTGGTTTGGAAAACAAACAGCCAGCAGTTTCCTTTCTATGAAGAGGCATGTTTCAAAACACAAGGGCACCTCAGACCTACAGGGTGGTTATTTTTTTATTAATTTTTTTTTTTGTGTGGTTTTTACATCTGTGTGTGAGACACAGTGCCTTCCTCCATGCAAACCCATCTGAACAGTGACGTGGAAGTGGGGTGGGCCCCCAGTGAGCGGAGGCAGGCTCCCTGAGTCAGGCTCCCTGAGTCAGGCTCCCTGAGGCAGGCTCCCTGAGGCAGGCTCCCTGAGGCAGGCTCCCTGAGGCAGGCTCCCTGAGGCAGGTTCCCTGAGGCAGGCTCCCTGAGTCAAGCTCCCTGAGTCAGGCTCCCTGAGGCAGGTTCCAGCCAGGTGCCGTCTCCCCTGAACGTCTGGAGGTCTAGTTTGGATGTAGACAAGCGTAGCTCTGTCTTTGAAACGGTCTTCCAGACACATTATGAATTCCGTTAGTATCCTTCCCTGCCTCCCAGGGTCATGAGGACAAGAGCGATCAGAGAGGTGTGAAGGTTTGTTAATCACCTCTCTCTTCTCTTTCTTTATCATTCAATAAGCTATGAGATATTGCTTTTACAAGTGACTGCCAATGTTTATAATTGCCAGAGAGTGTAAGCCAAGGATGATAGAATTCAGAGGCACATTATGATAGGGCTGTGTACACTCCTGTGTCTGTCTGTCCGTCTGTCACTCCTCTAAACAGCTGGATGAGTTGTTACCACGATCCACGCTCACTCTCAAAGCTCACAAGCAGGGAGGACTTCAGACCTTCAACCATGTCAGGGTTTCTACAGCAGTCTGTTGCCACAGGGCAGTGAGGTGTGTTGCCACAGGGCAATGAGGTGTGTTGCCACAGGGCAATGAGGTGTGTTGCCACAGAGCAGAGTGAGTTGGCAGTTATTACAAAGGAAATCATGTAGCAGAGAGTTTCTCACCAGTATGTTAAACTGTAACACTAACTAATAAGGTGGAAACATTCAGAAGCTCTTAACCTTTTCTAGAGAAAATTAGTTCAAATCATACGTTTACTAGTCCAAATATCCAAACTATCTTCGGACATAGGTGGACATGAAACCTTGACCAAACTTAGTATCAGGGACCTTAGCCAATTCAGCTTGCCTCCCCTCCCATCCCCATACCCCCCCTCCATCCCCACCCCACTTTGAAAGAAGCAGCTTGCACTTAAATGAGTTCTTACTGACACACAACAATGCCCTGTGATTGTGCCGCTCGGGTGAAAAACATAAAACATATAAAAAACATAAACAAAAATAAACATTTTTATTGTGTAATCAGGAGCAAGGCCTTAAGAAGGTGCTTCTGGCTAACTTTGACAGGGGCTGTAGAGCCCATGCCTGGGACCTCAGCAACAACCAAGCAGAAAAAATCAAAACAACAGCAAGACAAACAGTAAACGCTACAACAACGACTCACATTTGTTCTCACAGGTTCCTGCACAGAGAGGGAGAGACGGGAGAGTGCCATGGGCAGTGGTCACACTGAGGGCTTAGCCACACCCCCCAATCATGGGGTCACCTATCACCAATAGTAGCTACAGCGTAGACAGACAGTTGCTAGGAGACATGGGAATCTGAAGAATATGACGTCCTGTTCAGCAGCTATCTCAGTCAGAGGGGTTTTTTGGCTCTAAAATGCAGAAGATTGAATTAAAGTTTGAAAGTGTTGCTTAGATATCTGAACAAAAGAATGTCTAAGAAGAGGAACTGTCAGTTTTAGATCCTTTCCGCTTCGAACTCTGTGGGATGTTCAGTTGAATGACATTTGTTGGGATCTGGTATCAATCGATGCCTGGGTTTCCTGACTGTATTGCCTCACTGTATGACATGAGCTTGCCATGTTGGAAAGCTTGAAAATGAAACCTTTCTTTTCAAAGCTTGATTGACATATGTTTCTGCTAACAGGAACTTCTTCAGATTCCTGGTCTCTGTACTTGGTTAGAACTCATAATCACTATACTAAACTAGTTCAGTAACTACAGTTTTTTTTCTGAATGCATAACAATTTTCTGGATAAATCAAGACAAGACAGTTGGTTTGTCTTAGCCCCTGATGTTGACCAGCTTGAGACCTTTTCATGGCAGGAGGAGAGAATACACAATGGTCAGCATTTGGAACTCTTCATAAAATCAGTTTTTAAAAAAAAGATACAAATCTCAAATTATTAAGTGAATATCACTGTGTAATATTTATTCAACTTGTAATTTATGTACTCTTTTAACCTTTGTCTTTTTTTGTTATGACAAAGCATTTATTTAAATAAAGTTATGTATTCATTTAAGCTGGTGGACTTTTTTATTGGATGCTGCTGTGTCTTGTGCTAGGGCCGGGACATTGATGTGCCGAAAATACGAGAGTACTAAGGATTGTTTGTCCTTAGTCAAATGTGTTTTGTTTGCAAAGTCACTAACCAACAGCCACATGTTCATCAGACAGTCTCCATGTCTCTAACCATGGGCTGAAAACTTACCATGAATCTGATCCATGCTGTGATCATGCAGACATAGCAGATTGACTCAATATGAAGGATATCTGCAGCCTTAGAAGGAACTTCACTTTGCGATCTCTGGTCCATAACGTGATCAGAACAGGAGGACTTGTCTGTGATCAGAACAGGAGGACTTGTCTGTGATCAGAACAGGAGGACTTGTCTGTGATCAGAACAGGAGGACTTGTCTGTGATCAGAACAGGAGGACTTGTCTGTGATCAGAACAGGAGGACTTGTCTGTGATCAGAACAGGAGGACTTGTCTGTGATTCGTCTGGCACCTCTGATCCAGCCTGGAAACATACTGAGATACGGAGCCACAGATCTGAACAGCAAACAGGATATGACTTTATTGAAGTCCTGCCCGGAGGCAAGTCACCTGGTTTTCAACAGGAGTCAAAGAGATTGCACAGGAACAAGGAAGTCATTTAGAATCGGTTTGAACTTCAAGGGGGGATAAACTCTGGTGGGACCTATGGTGGGCCACCATCTTAGGGAACACTGGGCTTTATCATGACAAAGAGGCCAGTATGTGTCTGCAGGACACACACTAACATATATCCCCTCAAAGGTTTGCTATAGATGAACCAAAAGCTTTTGAAACACAGACACCTTCATACACACACAAACATAATCTAAAAGGGCATAATCTGTGGAAAAGGTAACGCTATCAGACTTTGAAAATGGGCACACATTATCTTAGGGGGAATCCAGGCGTGCGTTTCATCAGGAGTTGGAAGGGGGGCGTTGTGAAGGCGGCAGGATGGGAGCGAAGGCTGCAGCTCCCCCCAGAGACTACAGAGTCTGACCAGCTCCAGATGTGGATGATTGACGCCGCAATGTTGGTGGTGGTTGTGGTGAAGGGGGGCATCAAGGACATCGTAAGGAGGAAGGAATGGGGGGGGGGGGGGGGGGTTGAGGAGGGGGAACATGGGGAATTTGATTTCTGAGGTAGTGAACATGACAATTACCATTTCCTTCAAAGGAACTGACAACTGCACTTAGGACTTCAAAGCATTCATGCCCCTTTTATGACATGATTAGGCCCACAACTATGAATGACTGTATAATCTGAGCATGAGGCTCCCCACACCCAGGCTGTCCCAGCTAAGAGGCCGTGCTGAGCCCACAAGCCTGCATCAGACCACCTTCACCAACAGTATGATAGACAAAAACCAACCAAAAAAAAACACCAAACTATGTCAAATGAATCTACTGACCGTTTTGAGATGTTAAAGATCAAGCTAAAATCAATACTTTTTAGTTATAAACCATGCTCCATCACTGAAAGGAAAATCATATTCATTTTAAAAGATATTAGATTTAAAGGGGTCATTGACTGATTTTATAGGGTATTTCACACTGTTCCTTAAGGTCTCCGAACATTGGTTGGGCTGAAAATGGCCCGGGTGCTGTTCTATGCACCCTGGTGCATCCTGGGAAATAGCCCTAAAATGAAACGAGAGGTTTTCTCCCTTTTATGGTATGCTCATGAATATATAGATGAGCTGCGCGTCGGTAAGTCTACAAAAAGCGAAGCTGCGGAGAAACATGCATCGTGAATTGTAGATTTACATGAAAACCCAAGTTATTTTTTTGAATGAAACACAGTCAGGAAAATGAAATAAAGTTAGCCCTATTGCCAATAAACTAAATCATCACACATTCTACCTGTGCTAGATACAGGAGACGTCAGCATTGCTAATAACTGTAAGCAACAAAATCATACAGCTTGCGGTTGTGATGAGCATACAGTCGGAACAGCACCTATTTTAAGCAACAGCTTCTTAGTAAATCCTGCTTTAAATTGTCCAAGGCTTTCAAAACTGTCTTTGGTGAAATAGTTAGAAACTTTCTTCTTTGTAATTCCCGTGGAAGTACAGAGCAGTGTGCAGTGTCTGAGATCTACGTGAACCCTGAGATTTTTTGAAACTGACCGTTTAACTGCAGCAGTTTCAAATTGTGAGATTTGCATAGAAAAGAAGTGTCAATGGACTTTGAGGTTAACTGTATGTCAGTAGCAAACCGTGACTCTTAAACCTTGGCCCTCTGACCACAATTAAGCTACGCATCAGAAAATACTGTGCACACAGTATTAGGCCTATGTGAAATTGTGTTGCTCATTACGCATTATTAGAGCCAGCCCTTGCTGCACTATTTACGGTAATTGTGCATAGTGACGTTGCGTTGGTACATTTAGCCTACAGATTGACCGGTCATTCTGAACACTATAACATATAGGCTAGGCTAGGGCTACAAAACAGTGGCACGGCGGCCGAAAGGTTTTTAAATAAGATAGCCTACCTTTGATGAGCTTTGGTTTTCTGCACAAAATTAAGTTGGTGCAGGTCTTCCTTTGGCGATTAACTCCAAATTCTCATTAAAAGTTAACTATGACAACGGCGCATATAACAAATGTGAAACAATGTCCTCCTCACTAGGGGGAACGTTCCTCGCAGATTCCATTGTGAAGTGAACCAACAAGCTAACGTTAGGTCAGCTGGTTTATTAGCTTGTCATCGCATTCCCGCTGGTTCCCCACAGTGGGTGGAAGTTAGTAATAACAAAGCCCACACATTTAGAGGGAAGATATGATTAGCAGCCGAATCAAATATAAAAGCATCATAGAATGTAAAATATAGTAACAGCTAGCTGGCGTCAGTTACTTGTCAAATGAATAGATGATGTTTAACAGTAAAATCTCAATTTAGCTTGCACCTAACATATTTGAGTGTGCTAACATTAGCAGTGACGTCAGCTAGTTCGAGGTGTATGCATAGGCTAACCATTAAATTAGCAGCATATTTCCCGTATTTAACAATGATTAAACATGGACTTACCTGAAAGTGATGCACGGGCATCATCTCGCAGTTTCTTTCTTTTCTTTTTTCTGCCCCTGACTCCTGTTGTCTTTTTGAGGCAATTTTCTAAAAGTTGACCTAGCCTACTTTCAAAGTTCGTCAGGCCACGGAGATGTTTTTTTAGGGGGGGGGGGGGGGGGGGGCATGATAATATCGGCATAATAATTATAATAACTATGATGATTTTTCAGTTGGCAATTTTTTGGTGCCCCCTCAGAAATTGGTGCCCTACGCACAGCGCGTAGTGCGCGTTATGGGAGCGTCGGCACTGATGATTAGTCAATTTTACTATCAATGGAAATTAGTCTTTCATTGAATTACTATTAATCGGCCCTTTATAACTTCATAGCTGGACCACTAATCACAGAGCTGCATTTTCCTCCCAACGGAAGAAGCAAAATTCCGATAGGGTGACAAAAGGGGATTTTTTAAAATTTTTAATTAGAACAGATTACTTTTAAAATATATATTTTTATATATATATATATATACACTTTTAAATATATATTTATATATATATATATATATATATATATGTATTCCTCTCTAAGGACCCAGAGGGCCCTGACAGTTACCCACTGCTGTATGTCCATTTTACCCACCAAACTGTCGTTATTCAACTATGACAAGGTAAACTCGGTTTTGCAGTCAATGACCCCGAATTGTGGTGTTCACAGGTAACTAGGTGGTGTAACAGTACAAAGATGAATCAAAGATAAGCATTGAGGTTTCAGATCCCTGAAACTTCTCCACATGCAGATGCTGTAGAGTGCACTATAGGAGATTTCTGTTTCCCATTCAGTGTCACCAGTTTAAGTTGTGGTCAAACCAGAGATGGCAAAAGGACACAAATCCTTCACTCGCGTAAAACTACAGATAATCATGTTTAAAAAGACTCTGGTAAAAGTTGAAGTGCTGACTACATTTTTTTAATTTAAGTTAAAGAAAATAAGTATCGGCTTGGACATATACTTATGTGAAAAGTAGCCAACACAAACACTACTCACTATAGATGCAGCACCTTCAACCGGAATCCTTTTCGACACAGACAATTTTGAACATCTCCCTCATATATGGCCATGGCTGATCAGGAATGTCTCTGTCATCTTAACATTCCTAAGAAATAATACGACACCAAATACAGATGAAAACAAGTAAGTAACAAGCCTGGTTTGAAAATGAAAAAAGTAGAAATTGCAGATGTTTGTGTAAAAAAGTAAAAGAAAAAATTAATTGTTAAGCAGCGTACTGATACCAGAAAAATCTACTCAAGTAGAGTAACAAAGTATTATTACTTCATTACTTCCCATCTCTGAGTCAAACTGAGCAATTTTTAGCATCAATAGAATTTTGAGTAGTTATTTTGAAAACATAAAATGTACTGAGAAAACATGGAAAATATTTGCAGTTGACTTTTGTTTTTCGTTAATCACGCTTGACTGTGTATAACTGTGGCATTGTTCATAGTCTTGACCTACATTAGAGCTGTTACGTAAAAGGGCAGCAGAGTGGATGGTGGAACAGAGGCCCATGCTGGGAGGACCCCAGTAGCACCACAGGTAGGTAGTGCCGGGGGAAGGAGGGTAAGAAGTGTCCACCCCTGGGACAAGAGTGTATCCACAAAGGTAACTCTCTGACACTGCCATCATCCCCACAGTTGTTCTATAAGTAACCGGCATGTCATCAAACTCCATCAAAATCACAGCACAACATCGGAAAACCAATGCTTTGGAGGCTCTCGTCACCATGGTGACAGCGACTAGGTGGGCATAGGAACATCTCATGCTGGAACACACGGAAGGTCGGAGGTCACAGCAGTCAGATGCTGCTGTAAATGTGCCAGTTTTGGCCGGCGCTTCGGAAAGGCTCTGTTTACACCACTCGAGTTGAACCATTTCAGTTACAAATCACCCTGCAACACTGACAGCTGCCTGGGGCGCAGAGCTGCCTGGGGCGCAGAGCTGCCTGGGGCGCAGAGCTGCCTGGGGCGCAGAGCTGCCTGGGGCGCAGAGCTGCCTGGGGCGCAGAGCTGCCTGGGGCGCAGAGCTGCCTGGGGCGCAGAGCTGCCTGGGGCGCAGAGCTGCCTGGGGCGCAGAGCTGCCTGGGGCGCAGAGCTGCCTGGGGCGCAGAGCTGCCTGGGGCGCTGTGTTGGCAGGGCTGATCTGCTGGACTGGCAGGGCTCGTCAGTGTTGCATGGCTTGGAGCTTTTCCACTCGCTGAGGTAGGATACTTTGGACAGCGTCTGTGTAGCCATGTGTGTCATGTATGTGAATGTTCCCTCCATCTCTATGTGTTTATTCGATGGTCCAGTACAGAGGCTTGGAGGAAGAGCCGGCCCCTCAGCTCCAGCACTGAAGAGTTGTGTGCTTGTGCCTTGTGACCAGCATTATCCTGTCCTTGTGTTTGCGTGAAAGTGTGTAAGTGCGTGTGAAACCCAAAGCATCGGCATAGCGGACGAACCAACGTTTATTTATAGACATTTTAAACCATTTACTGTAGTATCGCATTTGTCAATGTCTGCACTGTGTCCCAAACTTATCTCATGTCAACACTTCATTAGTAACCCACCACACACACACCCCTCACCCCCTCCTCCCTAAGTCAGCGACTTCCCTCTTGACCCCCAGGTACCCTTCCCCTCAAACACACACACACACAAATGCAGACCAACAAGGTTAGACAGACATGAACACACACACACACACACACACACACACAGCTGGGGGAGGGGGTGCTGGAGGACATGGACACTGATGTGGGGTAGACTCTGCCTACATGCACTTCTTGTCTCTCTCCTGCTGCTGCTTGATGTAGAAGAAAGCGTAACCATGATTGCATGAGGTGTGCCTCATCAGAACCCTACACACATTCACAGAGGAACTGTTAAACCCTAGTACTGAGGTAAACAAACACTTATCTTACTGGAGCTCATAATTCTATCACTTCTGGTAACATGACAGACGTATTTATACATTTACGACATCATTTAAATCTCTTGAATGATAGTAAAATGTCATACATGCAGGCAGGGATGTTTTATGTCAAGGGCTTTGGGGGTACTTTGTGAATTCAACACCTACTGACTGGGCTGTGGTGAGAGGGCTGAACGTTGCATGCCACAAATCCAAGCAGCTGCAGTCCAAAGGAAGCTGCACAGTTTTAGGCTGCCTGGTGAAGCAGTCGTATCCCATGCAAGGCAGCCCCGTGATTAGCATTGTGTAAATTCAGGCATCCATGCAACTCTCAGGACCGCACCTATGAATAGCAGGAGGCATAGCTGCTGCACACACACACACAAAGTCACACAAGATCACACACACACAAGCTCTGGTACATACACACCAAACGCACCCACATATTGACCAGGATTTCACCACGTTTATCGTTAGGACATTAATTGGGATGACGATGGTTATTAATAGGGTTCTCTTTTAAGCTTTAATATCATATGTTGCCTCAGAGTGAGTCGATAGGTACACATTCTTCAAGTAAACACACAAAGGAAATGGTGTAGTCGTGGACTGAATGAGCGGATGCAGAGCGGGGGCAGCTGAGGTGTCACTCCTTCAGGAGGGCTGGGGTGGGGGGGGTCTCCTGCTCCTCCAGGTACATGCTGCAGTTGGGATCTCCTCTCACCCGGGGGGACGTGGGGATGTGGAGCCCTGTAACGGGGTCCACGCACCAGCACTCTCCCCTCTGGCCGTGGGTGGACATGTTGCACTGGAACCACACACACACGTCAGTACACACACACACAAGCACACACACGTACATAAGCAGACACACACACCCAACACACAAAACCACACGTGAGTGTACACACACCCACTACACAGACATCCACAGGCACACGGTGGGAAACAGAGTTGTTATGATGAGGAGGGAGGAGGAAGATTCCGGGACAGAAGCAGGGGAGGGGTGTTGGAGGGGGGTGTGTGAGTGGTGTACAGGAGGGGGTGTGATATGGGCGTAGGACAGGCGGCGTGATGCTATTGGACGAGATTTTGGATAGACAGAAGGGGTGGGGCTCTACAACCCCAATAACAGCCCATTCCTTGGTCATCCTCTCCCCCCTGCCTCCACGCCCCCGCCCACACCCCCGCCCACCCCCCTGCCTCCCCCTTGCATGCCAGCAGACCACCAGACCCCCAACCGAGACCTCTTTTCTCTCTCACCCCCAAAAATGAGGTCATAATTGAACTGGACACAGCTATACGCCGAGCGCGGGAGAGGAAACAAAACAAAAAACCCTCCGCCCCCCAGAAAAGAACAGACTATCCTTTTTTTTTTGTTCAATGAGAAAGAACAAAAAGTGACAGTTACAGTAATTAGCAGAGGGACGGCTGGGTTATGGAGGTGCTGTTCTCTTGAGCCCTGGGAACCAACATGTTACTTCTGTTTCTTAAAACAATAATTTCCTCTTCATTCGCCCTTTTTATCCCTCCCCTCTGCATCCCATGTCCTTGATCGACCCCGGACACAGCGCGAGAGGATTAGAACGGCAGACACACAAAATGCAGCTCGACTGTTTGGGCCAGACCAGCTCACAAAGATTTGTTGAGCATCACTGACAGACAGAAAGACAGACAGGCAAAGAAAACTCTTCAAATTATTCCTGCTCTCAAAGTTATCCAGCTGTCTGGTTGATGTCTGGGAAGGTTTTATGACCTGGTAACTGGGTGACCTGGTAACTGGGTGACCTGGTAACTGGTTAACCTGGTAACTGGGTGACCTGGTAACTGGGTGACCTGGTAACTGGTTAACCTGGTAACTGGGGATGAGACACTGTGGCCTGCTCCTTGTTGACAACATGCTGCTGGAGGGAGGAGGGGTGCTGGTGGTGTCAGCGACACAGCCCAGGAGTGGGGAGGGGCGTGGGTATTTTAGAAAAAAAAGCTGCAGATATCCAGTACACAGACAGGTTTCTGGGTTGGTACTGTATAATGCTGGTTCTTCAAATGCTTGATAATTTCTATAAGAAATTATTTGTTACCTACACAGTGAATTGAAATTCTGACATGTTTATAACTACAACACATCTAAATAAAGACAAACACACACACAGATTCACACACACACACACACACACATAGATTCACACACACAGGTTCACCTGTTTGAGGTTATAGTGACCATGCTTGTCACAGTTGGGGAATTTGAGCTTGTAGAGATTCTCCAGCAGGCCTCTGTTGTCCTGGAAGGTCATCTTGGAGATATGCTCCAGCACCCTGCTGAGCTCCTGTTGGCAGGCGCTCTGTCAGGATAGGACACAGGAACAACTACTTCTCATATATTGCAGCACCTCAGTTACAGTTTAATTGCAGCACAGTTGAGAACCCAACACAGCAGGATGTAATGGTGGCTATTGTTAGACTCACCTGGTTTCAAAGTCCAGGAGACCTTTGAAAACCTCTGGACTGAAACCCCCCCCCCCCCCACACACACACCTCCAGCACAGTGCAGCGCTGTGCTCCGCTGACCTGGCTGGGGATGAGAGGCTGTGGAGGGAGGCTCAGTCAGGTGGAACTGTCCTACACACACACACACATACAAACACACAAACACACAGACCTATACAGTCACGCACGCACACACACACCTGACCTTGGTGAAACACAGATTCAAAATATTCTAAAAGCCGGTGAGTGTTTACTTGTCTGGTGGGGGGAACTCTGTGAGCTTCATTATGCTAAGCCGGGCAAGCTTGATTAGGCACAGTTAGAAAGCAGTTCAAATGAATTTCAGCAATGTTTTCACACAAGTCCCCCGCGACCACCCACGACCACCCACGAACAAACAGCATCACCATGCTGGGACCTGGACAACAAGGCTGGGGACAGTGTGTCCCCAGCCGCCCCCAGCCGCCCCCAGCCGCCCCCAGCCTCCCCCAGCCGCCCCCAGCCGCCCCCAGCCTCCCCCAGCCGCCACCAGCCTCCCCCAGCCTCCCCCAGCCTCCCACGTTACGCATCGTCCCCTGTGCTGCCTCCAGCGCTGCCTCCAGCACTCTCATCGATTGTCTTTGTCAGCCCCCATATTAAGAGTTTTGCTGCGATGCGGTCTGTTAAATGCTGCGATGCGGTCTGTTAAATGCTGCGATGCGGTCTGTTAAATGAGGTGGAAAATGCAGGCATGTATATTATTGTTCCAGAGGATCCAAACACTTGTGGTTCCTCTCGGGCGCCCCAGGCCTTGCCCCCAGGCCATGCCCCCAGGCCACGCCCCCGAGGCTGCGCTCATTTGCATGCGGGAAACAAGGAGAGCCCTTCAGACTGCTGCACGTCAGTCAGCGTTTCAGAGAATGCGTGTGTGTGTAAGTGTATTTTTATGTGAATGTTTATGTATGCATGCGCTTCTTTGGTTATATTGGAGAGTTTGGGAGTCGGGGTGGTGGGTGGTGGTGGGACAGGGACTGGGTTACAGATGACATTCAGCATAGTGTGACACACCCTATTATGAGTGTGTATGTGTGGGTGGGAGGGGTTTGTGGTGTGGTGTGGTGTGGTGTGGGGAGTGTGGATGTGTGTGTGTGTGTATGTACCCAGAAGAGGGCACTGCTGTGTTGAGCAACATGCCCTGCCAGGTAACCTCTGACCCCTGTGGAGACAAGGAGAACGGAGCTTCCTGAGTCCTTAATGACCTGCAGCAGGCAAACACTTCCTGTCTGGGATGGTTCTGGGAGAGAGAGGCAGGAGGGAATATTCTGGGCCTTCACAGGAGCTGTGTGGTGATGCATGGGGACTCTCCTCATCTGAGACTGTGTGTGGCCCCTGGGTGTGTGTGGCCCCTGGGTGTGTGGCCCCTGGGTGTGTGTGGGCCCTGGGTGTGTCTCACCTGAGGCTGTGTGTGGCCCCTGGGTATTTCTGGGCAGTTGATTTTCATGCGGGACTTGATGTCGTTGTGGTACTGCAGCATAGCGGACACCTTCCCCCGCAGCCTGGAGCTCTCCAGCGGAGGCCTCAGGTACACAGGGCTGTCAGTGGTCGGCACCTCCACTGTGGGGCCACGCACACACACACATATATACACGCAGATACATATACACATAACAACACACACACATAATCATTCACACACACACATACAGACATGCTTCAATATATTGAAGTGTTCCAGGTATATGCTATGTCTAGCACAATCTGTTTTTTTACTTCATGAAATTGAGTTTCTGATGCAATATTGTAAGGGATTCAATCGACTTTGGTTTTGACGGAACACTGGCCTGTTTTGGGTTAGAGTTAGGGGCTTGAGCTGTTGGGTTAAGAGAACTGGGTATGTTTGTTTACAGTTATTCTTTCAAGAATCACGCTGGACAGAATTATTGGCACATCATATTATGTAAAACCTTAGTTTGATTTAAAATGTTTATAACCCTTCAGGGTCCAATGAGCACCCAAAAGTAAACAAGGTCCAGTTTATAATCTCAAAACTGTCGATACTTTCGTTAAGCAGAGATCTGCCAATGGATGACATACAGCAGGTGTAGTTAACTGCAGGTGTAGTTACTGTAAACTACAGTTCATACTGTGACTCAAGCACATCTGTTTTCTCACATGCTCTCTCTTTAATCATGAGGTACTTTCAAAGAGACTGTTTTCTAATGACAGGTTGAGTCAAACAATGTGAAGCCATTCTGTGACTCTGACACACAATGGTTTCCATGACTCCTTGGGGCATAGTGCGGGTACGCCTCACTCTGATGTCACTTCCTGCAGGGCAAAAACCCAGTCAGAAGTGGTCAGGACAGTCATTTGTTTGGCGACAGTCTCAAATACTCCGAAGGGCTCATGCACTTTTGCCCAACTGAATGTACTTATTTTTCTTGTTTTGTAGAGAGAGAGAAGGAAGAAATGAGTGAGGAGCTGAACCCTGGAACCTGTGTAGAAGCCTTGTGTCTAACTACAGTTTTAAAAACCACTCCAACATTGTGAAGCTGTCTCTCGCTGTCACCCATCAACACTTCTCTTTAGATGGAATCTGTCAGAATTCAAAGACATGTTCTTGGCAACCAACACTGCTGCCTACTGGAAGCAGAGAAAGCAGAAGGGTCTTCGCTCATCAATGTGACCTATTTGACATAGGTCCACCTCCAGTCCCATGTCACCCAGGCTGAGTGATTAGCAGGTTTGGGAAGTGTGCCTCACAGCAGTCACTCTTATTCAGTCCCACATGGACACAGGGTGTTTCCATGGACACAGGGTGTTTCCATGGACACAGGGTGTTTCTCATGACAGCTCGTTTGTGCTTCTCTTTTAGGAGTCTCCTCAGACTGGTTACTGACCTGCAGTAACTACAACGTTTTTACTGTAAAATAATAATACAGTAATTGAAAGTGAGAGATTCTTTCCAACAAAGTCTGTGTGAGACTAGAGTGTTGACTGAGGGCAGGGACTACACAGCCAGGCAGTGAGAGAGCACACAAGCAGGAAGCACTTTGACTGCTATTCCTGCTGAGTAAGAACTCTGTACCTGAACTACCTGCCAGAGGCTGTATGTGTGTGTGTGTGTGTGTGTGTGTGTGTGTGTGTGTGTGTGTGTGTGTGTGTGTGTGTGTGTGTGTGAGAGAGAGCGTCTTGCTCCACCAACTCTCATCTGTAATTAAGGTTAGGGTTAGCACAAACAGGAGACTCTGAGACTGTAAATCACTCCTGGAAGGGACAGCAACCCTGTGACTCTGCCCAGGTATTCACAGGCACCGTGTCTGGGAGAGAGAAGAGAGAGACTGTCTGTGTGTGTGTGGTGTGTGTGTGTGTGTGTGTGAGTGTGTGTGTGAGAGAGGTGTTCAGTGAGAGTGTGTACTCTCTCAAGGCAGAGGGATGTGTTTGTTTTACAGGATGATGTTCAGCCGCTTAAACGTCTACAGCAGTTAGCGTTTTGGTTGATGTCTTACTGTCATGATTGAAACATGTTGATGTGCTGCCATAATCTTCAAAATAATAGAAAGTAATGGAATTGTTTTTACACTACCCGCAGTACAGACAACCTGGTTTTTGTGAAAACATGGGATTTTGCCAGCAACTGTCAGTTTGTTTGCTTCGAGTTTCTCCAACGTTGTTAATAAACTGGAATCAACTAAAACACCAAATCCTTAGCAACACCATCTTACCTGTCACAAGCTGTCTGAACTCTGGCACTGAACGTTACGCCTGAACTCTGCTTTTCTAAAAGTTTCATAACAGAGTGAGTAATATGCTATATTTACCATGTTGCTTAGAGTCTGACATGTGTTGCCATGGTCACGCTCAAGATTTCTCAACAAGTTCATGATCCGAAGAAGACAATTTCAACTGGATACTGAAGCTCAACTTTCTTCTTTAGCGAGTTTTGCCTTTTGCACACTGATGAAATAGATAGTGGATTTTTATACTGTGTAACCAAACAAAATGAGTTGGCTGATGAACAAAACCATAAAACAACGAATGATGAATTATGGATTTTATCTAGCAAGAACACCCCCAGGCTCCTCGTTCAACTCCTCAAAGAACTCTTTTGGAAACGTCCTCCACAAGCAACATTAATGTAATCACAAATCTAAAGGGGCTCACTGCCCACAGGCAGGTCTATTTGCAGCCCCAACAGGATTTGGATCTCTTCCCTCCTCTCAGCTGGTTTAACAGCTCTTTGAGGAGAATGTTTATAATCACTCAGCGTCATCAGAAGCAGCAGAGACAGGCCGAGATGAGGTTCTGCCCTTTGCTGTGTCTCGAGGAACATACATGTTGGATCTTGTATCTTGGCTGTGTAGGGTTGCTGGTGGTTCGTTATTCTAAGATTCAACGTGCTGTCCGAGTGAAGGACGTGTTGTCTGTATCAGGATTTGCCATTCTAGTTGAAAGCTACATGCATGAGTGTGCGTTTCAGAAGTTTTAGAGAAAGAATTTAAAACAATCCAGGTTTGGATAACTCTCCAAACAGTCTGTCACCGAATCAAGCTCCGTCCCAGTGGAACGATCCTGACCAAGGATCCTTTCAAGGAGTCCTGCTGCTTGTGAACCCTCATGCCTCGAGTCCTGCTGCTTGTGAACCCTCAAGCCTCGAGTCCTGCTGCTTGTGAACCCTCAAGCCTCGAGTCCTGCTGCTTGTGAACCCTCAAGCCTCGAGTCCTGCTGCTTGTGAACCCTCAAGCCTCGAGTCCTGCTGCTTGTGAACCCTCAAGCCTCGAGTCCTGCTGCTTGTGAACTCTCAAGCCTCGAGTCCTGCTGCTTGTGAACCCATAAGCCTCGAGTCCTGCTGCTTGTGAACCCTCAAGCCTCGAGTCCTGCTGCTTGTGAACCCTCAAGCCTCGAGTCCTGCTGCTTGTGAACCCTCAAGCCTCGAGTCCTGCTGCTTGCGAACCCTCAAGCCTCGAGTCCTGCTGCTTGTGAACCCTCAAGCCTCGAGTCCTGCTGCTTGTGAACCCTCATGCCTCCACTGCTGTCACAGGGCTGGAGGGATTACCAATAATTGAGCTGATATAGGACAATTTCAACAGCACTTGTTTCCATAGCCAATTTCTCCTCAGGTTTTCCAAACACTTCAAGACCAGTCTTTTTAGTTTTCTCCTTTCTTTCTTTCTTTCTTTCTTTCTTTCTTTCTTTCTTTCTTTCTTTCCAAGTTTGCCTGTGGTTCGTGCGTTGCTTAGAGCATATCAGCTGTCGATGGTTACCACAGAAAAAGGTGTGGTTGCACACAGTTATTACATTACAAGTCAAGCTTGATGCCTGCCAATTCAGTCACATCAGTCTAATATTCGTGTGAGGTCTTGAGCAGGACCAAGATTAGATTGCGAAACAGCTGCTCACATCATGAAAAAGGGTCTGAGATAGCAAAATCTAGGTGGACATTATGAAGTGGTAGTTCGCCTTGCATATCATTCATTTGTCTGTTAATTTTAGTGACTGAATCGTGCCATATTCCTATCTTGATAGTAATCCTGTGGTATAGTCAGGGATAAAGCCGCAGTTTAGACATGAAGAACAAGAAATCCTCTCCACGATTGCAGGTAACAACATGTAGATCAGACCCAGGGCTCTCTTTTTTCTCTCTCTCTTTCTTGCCCACTCTTTCTATCTCACTCTCTGTATCTCTATGTGTCTCTCTCTTACACACACACATACAGGTGAGGGTATGAAAGGGAGGAGGCAGGTCTGGGCACACTTACTGTGTCTGGGGGCAACAAGGGCATTCCCTGTCAGGAGGCAAACTGCAGCGGAGCGTGGGATAACGGGCAGGGGAGAGGGGCCGACCGGTCAGGAGGCACACTGCTGAGGCCAACTGCTGAGACAGACTCCTGAGGCAGACTGCTGAGGCTGACTGCTGAGGCTGACTGCTGAGGCAGACTGTTGAGACAGACTGCTGAGGCAGACTGCTGAGGCAGACTGTTGAGACAGACTGCTGAGGCAAACTCCTGAGGCAGACTGCTGAGGCAGACTGTTGAGACAGACTGCTGAGGCAAACTCCTGAGGCAGACTGCTGAGGCAGACTGCTGAGACAGACTGCTGAGGCAGACTCCTGAGGCAGACTGCTGAGGCAGACTGCTGAGGCAGACTCCTGAGGCTGACTGCTGAGGCAGACTGCTGAGGCAGACTGCTGAGGCAGACTCCTGAGGCAGGCTGCTGAGGCAGACTGTTGAGACAGACTGCTGAGGCAGACTGCTGAGACAGACTGTTGAGGCAGACTGCTGAGACAGACTGCTGAGGCAGACTGCTGAGACAGACTGCTGAGGCAGACTGGTGAGGCAGACTGGTGAGGCAGACTCCTGAGGCAGACTGCTGAGACAGACTCCTGAGGCAGACTGCTGAGGCAGACTGCAGCGGAGCGCGGGAGAACGGGCAGGGGAGAGGGGCCGACCGGTCACACAACAACACAGACAACTGGAGAACGTCACAGCTGACAAACAATAATTAAAGCACAGAATGGTAGGATACATTCATTGTCATAAATAAAGGATTGTATGGTGCCCCTGTAGTAAGCATACCATATAGGCAGAGGCCTTACCTTTTGAACCTGGGTTTAAAACCTGAGTTCACCATAACTCTTATGGAGGATCGGCTCCATTGGCTTCCAAGAGGCAATTTAGGACCTATGACAAAAGAACTGACGTGCTTTGGGTGGTAGGTACTCAAGTAAATGTGAACAGTTCAGAAGACATGTTCATGTTTTTGATTCATACACACTTTCATCATTGTCAGTTACTTAAAAAAAGAGTTGGTGCTTCTGGGTGTTCATTTGAACTATACAATCATTTTCAAGAGCCATGGCCTACTAATACTAGCCTTGTACATCGAACAACTCTGACCACATTTGTCACAGAGCTTTCACAGTATCCCTCCTGTGTGAGCACAGGCTCTCTGCTCTCTCCCTCCTGTGTGAGCACAGGTTCTCTGAGACTGTTGTTGTGACAAGGCTCTGTCTGTGATGACTGGAAAAGCTGGCGATCAAAGTCCGAAATTGTCATCCAAATCTCTGCCAGAAACCTTTACCTCTCGCCCTTTTCCCCTTTTAAACCCATCTCCCTCCAATTTCAGCAAAAAACGTCACAATGTCAATACTTTTTTGTACTTTAAGTCAAACAGTGCTCTGTATACTTAGACTCCACAGCTCAATAGCCTGCGTGTGGAAGTTCCATGTTCACAGACCAATCTATTAAAGGAACATTTCAAGGTTTGTGTCACTTTGAGCTTGATTTGGCCCTGTGTTCTGCTAACCTGGCTAGCACCGATAAGTCCTGATGTCAGAGAGGCATGGAAACCCTCCTGTCGATGGTACGATGTAACGATGGCCTCAGCAGGCTGGATATCCAAGCTGCAGCACTGCTGTATGACGTATACCAGGTGAAAGACGGCTGACGTCGTAGTAGGGGTGTTTGGTGACAGGGAGGAAAGGATCGTTTCAGGAGAACTCAACTTCCAAAACGCTTGTTTCCTGTCAAAGTATCAGGGATGGGTTTGCCTGATTTTAGACTCCAGGAGATTAGTTTGTTTGCATTGAGCGTATGGACGTGTACCCTGGCTGTGTTAACAGTTAGAGAGTTGTGTTTCATGGAAACTGCTTTCAAATTATGTAATCTCAGACTGAATTATCCAAACTCTTTCCAGCATTGAATCATATTTTTGAATGAAGCATATCCTCCACCATTAAACACACAATTTAGTCAACATCCATGACGTTACTACAGCCCATTCATCTATTGTAGATGGCCTTCAGTGCTGTTTCTGAGTGATTCCAAACACCTTTTTAAATCTACATTTAAACATGTTTGTGTATATAGGGCATCTACATTTCTAACAGCATTACTGCCGATGCTACTCACCACTTGCGTCCAGGTGTTCCTGACCCGCCGTTGGTTCCAAGTCCACTTTGCGCGAGCACCGGCCCAACCCTTTAACAAGCTGCTCCAGCGGCAGCACCGAGTCTGCGCTAGGGTAGCACCTGAGCCCGGTGGAGCAGCGCGGGGTGTAGACGCCGCACAGCTCCCCCTCCAGACGGGAACACACCGGACAGCAACCGCAGCCCGGTTCACGCACCATCTCCACACAGCTAGCGACAAGCCTCGGACAGACGGCCTGTCGCTCTGCCGTGCAGCTCGGACAGCGGAATATCAAGTCCGCCTGCTGGAGCCCAGGCAGCACCCAGCAGGCGAGCACAGCTACCCACACCATGTGGAGCTCCATTGGGTTGTTATGTTATGCTGACTGGGTGATAAAAGTTCAGTTAGCTCAGAGTTATTGATGTGAACTTCAGGTGGAAGGTTGTTACCGTTCATTCTGTCAACAAGGAGGTGAAAGCTGGACTGGGATCTGCAGGGTCCTATCGCCTAACATTTTGCTTTGTTTGTTTTTAAAGGCAGATTTGCAATCAAGGGAATGTTACATTTTTGTTGTGTCTGTGTGAGAATAAAGATAAGATACTTCTCTACATGGACTTTGGTTACAGGATGTAATTGGAAAGTAGATTTTTGTTAAGGAACTTACACCTCAGTTTAAGTTCAATAAGCACGACTTTCCTGAGGAGTTTCACAGCACAAGCTGAGTGCTAGTGATGCATTAATGTAATATTTATGGCCTGCCCATTGACACTCCATGACATCTAAACACTTGGACAGATAGAGTTACTTTCAATCTACAAGCATTCTATTAATGCCTAAAACGTTTGTTCAGATGCTGTTCTTTCCCTATATAAAAAAAAGAATGCTCAGTTCTAAAGATAGCCTATCTGCTAGAGAGCTTGACCTCTACTCTGGTCTATCAAACAGTTACTACTTACCATGTAACGAGTTATACGATTGGAGAGACTTTAATCCAAGATGCTAATTTGAGTTTAGGAGGAGCATTGAATGCAATTTCATTTTATCGACTGTCCTCAGGATTGAACCTCATCAGCTGGCTAACTGTGCAGGGACTGCAGAGAGTGAGAAGCAGTCCGTTACCGCCCCCCCGGGCCTCTACCCCAGCCCTGCTGTTGTTTACGCCACGTTAAGATGAACGTGAGCAGCTCTGAAGCAGCACCTTGTGTCCTGGTGTAAGCGTGTGCTTCCAACATCACCTGGTGAGGCTTTCCAGCGTGCCACACTGGGAGACAGAGAGCCAACGGGAGACCTTTCCATTCCACACACTGTTCCACATCCTGTTTTCTGACCCCAGGGTGCATGTTGGGATAGCGTTGCCTCGTGGTGTCAAATCTGGTGTCAAGTCTTGGCGTGAAAAGTCTGGGCTGACGTGTGAGCTAACGCCTGCCGGTCCACTCTCTCGTCTCCATGACTGCCTTTACCAAGACGCTCCAACGAGCGCCATACGCCAACCTTTGGAACGCTTTTTGCTCTCAGTATTTCATGTGAGCTTCATTTGACCACAGGTTATACATGAGACTTTTTTTTTTACTACTTTGTCGACCTTCGCAGTTAATGCCCGCAAATACAACCCTTTGAGCAGTTTCAAATCCTTTTCTTATTTCATTTATTTACTTGTACTCACAAATGGAGGCCGCCACATGCAGTCCACTCGCTCTGTGCACACAGACACACGCTGTGGTCCTGGCTCAGTGCCAGACGCTGGGAGGAGCCCTGGTCACGGGAAGCACATGCACCCTCCTAGACACGGTGTCCAAACTCCTCAAGGCTCAAATGGATTTTCTTTCAAAGACAGAGCAATTTGTTTGGTGTCACTGAACTGTAGCCTTTCTAAGGGCCTTTGAACTGGGAGCTGACCTATTCCGACCCTGATTCTGATGCCAAAATACACAGTTGTTTAACTGTGCCCAGATATAAATAATTTGAGATTGAGTGTGGACAGTCTGAAACGTTCTTCTAAGGAATGTTTGAGTTTAGCCAAACTCTGAGTGTTTAGAGCCGCGCATGCCATCATTAACACACCCATCATGAGACAGACAGCTTAATTAAATGGACACTGCATTTATCAACATTATTATCATTCTGTGGCTTCATGACCCCACAAAATACCAATTTTGAATTGTTCGAATAACACAAATGATTTAAGATTAACAGAAGCTTTGGAGGAGGGTTAACGATGTAAGACAAAAAGTATTGGGACAAAATCAGATGCCAAAACTTGAACTAAGTCAGTATAGCAAACACTGTTTACCTTGGTTGGTTTTGAAACTGCAAACCCTGTATCACAAGCTGTTTCCCAATACATCAGTCTCTAACTACTTCCCTGTGTTAAAATAGTTTGCTAAAAGTTTGTGCTGCTCAATTACACATAACATTTTGTTGGCTGAACTTATTTCCTTAAATGAATGGCCTCTCGCTGGATCTGTCAGTAAGAGCGGCCAGTCTGGAAGGATTTGATGGGTGAGTTGTCTGAACACTGTTGATTAGTGGGCTCCATGTATGGAAGTCTGATGCTCCAGCTGTTCTCAAAGGCCTGGCTGTTCTCCTCACACTGCCTGCACAGATCTCTCACCTCAAGAGAAAGAAGTAGATGTTTCATTTGTTCAATTAGTCACATATAAATATATATCAGCTTTCAGCTTATCAGCTGTAATTTGGTTCCAGCTGTCCACATTTTTCTCACATTTCAAGGTTTAGTAAAACCATAGAACTCACCATGTCAGTGTAGCGAATCAGCGCTGGCTGGATCTCCATGTTCAGCAGCAGGTCTTCCAGCAGTATCCGCCTCTGGTACTTCTCCATCCTCAGCCTCTGTTCCACATCCACCGCTGGGTCCGGGAGACCCTCTGGAAACCCTGGGCTGCTCCCCGTCCAATCGGCCTCAAACTGGACTCCTCGCCCAGCCCTCAGCCCATCCTGCCCCACCTGGGTCTGGAGGTGCTGGATCCTGACAGAGACCTTGGTCAGCCGAGCCTCCAGAGCCCGGACCTGCTTCTCCCTCCCTGTCGAGGCCAGGAGCTCGGCCCTGAGCTGGCTGAGCTTGGCCTGGGTCTGTTCCACAGGGTCCTCCCCTCTCCTGGTTAACGACCCAGACGGCTCAGAACTCCTTGTGCGTTCTCGTTCCCTGCTTGGAGAGCTCGTTGGTGACGGCTGGATGCTCCCACAGCCTTCCTTTCTACCTCTTTCCCACCGCTTCCCTCTTTGGTGCAGATCCACCCACTGATTAGCGAGCTGCACAGCCACAGAACTCTTATAAAGGATATCTGGAATGAGCCATTCAACTTTAGCAAACTTGCGTGACCCCGACTGAGCACACACAGAAATGTTTTGCAGACTTCTGTTCACCTCCCTAATTGGACCAGGGAGAAGCATCAAAGCCCACCTGCGTCGCAGAGTGAAGAGGTCGCCGGCCACCTTGGAGACAGACAGCAGCTCTCTGGAGCTGCTCTGGCTCCGAGACAGCAGGCTGGCGCTATCAGGGTCACCATGCTCCTCCAGGACATACAGGCTTTCACAGAGAGGGACCACCACTTGTTCATCGAAGACATCCTTCATTGCTCTGAGATGCTGCATGAAAGACAGCAGCCAGGAAATGCAACGTTTGATGTCGGAGCCCATGCAGTTAACACTGGCACCGACTGACTCTTTGGATTCTGCTTGAATGTCTGACACAAGCTCCTGTAGCTGTTCCAAACTGTCAATTTCACTTTTGTGTTTCGCAGTCAAGGCTCGCAAGACCAAGCCAAGACTGTCCATGTCAAAGGAGTGTTTGCATTCCTCAACGTGGACCTGGAAGGCCGCTATCTCTCGTCTGAGGTATGAGTAGAGGTCATCCATCACAGGAGCTTTCCATTTCAGCACCTATCTGAGAGAACCCTTTCCATTACACCAATAATAAGAACTATCCAAACAGCACTTTCACTCCCTTTCACAAACAAGCCTTTTAACGTGAACATTGTGAGTCTCTAGTGTGTGTTTTGCTCTGTCGAGAATCGTGTTATGCCGGCGACTAAGTGAAGTGGAAATGTTTTCATATGACCACTCCAGTACTTTCCTCCAGTTTCAAATGAACTGTGATTATATTATGTGTATGTTGCTTAGCAACATTAGATGAATGGGCATTACCTGAAACATTACATTTTTTAGCACTTGTAAGGGAAAAAAAGAAAAGATTTGGCATGTGCAGAAAGGTATTTTCACAGGACTCATGACAGGTCTATCTTTCAAGTAGCTGTTAAGTGAACACTAATTAAATTACACACAACGGTTGTCATATTCTCCACGCCTTAGACATAAGCTTCAAGGCAGCTCAGAAGAAAATGGGACAAAAGTGTAAAAACACCAATGTAGGAACGAGCAGAGATGAAAGGATTTGGGCGAACCTTTTTAATCGCTGCTGTAATTGCTGGTTGTATAAAAACTCAACTAGGATGCCAGTCTTGTGTGTCTTTGAGAAACAGTGAGTACAGTGAGTACAGTGAGTAGCAGTGAGTACAGTGAGTACAGTGAGTGCAGTGAGTACAGTGAGTACAGTGAGTAGCAGTGAGTACAGTGAGTACAGTGAGTACAGTGAGTAGCAGTGAGTACAGTGAGTACAGTGAGTACAGTGAGTGCAGTGAGTAGCAGTGAGTACAGTGAGTACAGTGAGTACAGTGAGTAGCAGTGAGTAGCAGTGAGTACAGTGAGTACAGTGAGTAGCAGTTGCAAAGTTGGAAAAGCGCACATTCAGTCAGGACACACATTCAGTCAGGACACACATTCAGCCAGGACACACATTCAGCCAGGACACACATTCAGTCAGGACACACATTCAGCAAGGACACACATTCAGGCAGGACACACATTCAGTCAGGACACACATTCAGCCAGGACACACATTCAGGCAGGACACACATTCAACCAGGACACTGTATGTGTTATTCTCCTCAGCTTGGTGGGTCATCACTGGGAACCTGTCAGCTGACCAAAAACCATCCCTCCATGTAAGGGGACACTGAACACACTGTAATCAAATTTAAAAAATACAATTCCATTAAATACAATAGTACATCTAAAACCAACCTGACTATGGCTCAGATCACATATTTCCTTTATCCAGTGCAGCCATTACCTGTATTTAGGAAAAGTATAGCAGTATCACCACCTGGTGCCAGATGTGAAGCCAATTTATTCAGAAAACCTTAAACTGAAATTCATAATAAAACATAAAAGCATACAGACCTTTGTGTTGTCATCGTGGCACATACAAGTCCTGCAATGTTAGGACTCTCTCTGGCAACCAAAGGTTCAAACATGCAGTCTCCAAGGAATGACTGGGGCGTGTCAGCGCAGAGAAGACAGTGTCCCTCCTGCCTGTACGTTGAGAATGTAGCCTGCTTAAAGGACAGTCAGACGATCCGACATCTATAAGCTTCTGTTGTTATTGTAGTTGGTTACTATCGTGTAGCTGTGTGTTGAATAGTGAGGACCCAGGCAGACACGCACAGACATAAACAGAAGCACAGAAGTGAATGGGAGCAGTACTGTTCTGTGTGGTTTCACCCCACTGAGATCAAAGGCAAAGGAGACGTTTTTGGGGGTTTTAAGAACACTTTGAAATGTAATCTTGTGTGACTAGTTCAAAAGATGTTTCTATTTTGGTTTAGAAACATGTAATGAGAGTTTTAGATATGGAATTAAATGTGGAAAAAAGTTTGCGAGCAGGCAGATTTTTGGGGTTAAGTTATGTCTTTTGTCCGATCACTTCCTTTTCCAGGACTGCATTGAGAAGTTTACAAATAATTCTAGTTGTTTACTTGTTTTGGATCTAACAAGCCGACAGCGTGCTAAACTCCATCCATGTCATCCTGTGTGAGTCTCTGTGTGTTCTCCCTCTGGTGTGTTCTGCCCTGCTGGACACTGGGACTCACAGGGTCAGGGGGAGGTCGGTGCTAGCAGATGGATGTGATACAATTACACTGGAGATAGCAGGGGGAGAGTGCACTGCTAGGGAGAGAGCACTGCTGCCAGTGCCACAGAGAGCTCTGGCCTCAGATGAATATCTCTCTCTCTCTCCACCTCATAGGTCTGAGAAGCAGGTTTACTACATGACTCAAAGTGCTGAAATACATGGGCTTTCTCATCGGTTTGTGTATGGCAGTTTTCTTTGCTGTTGTTGCATGCACGTACATCCGAGGCTGGTGAATGTCTACGTCTCTCGGCTTCAGAGAAAAAACATATTTGACAACCCCCCTCCCCCCTCCCACTCGCTCCCCCGTCCCCCCCTTTCTTCCTCGACCAGCGGTCAGCCAGTGTACTGTACGCACGGTTTAGACAAGGCAGCCTGCTGATCCCTGGTCACCAGGGACTAGCAGGGAGCAAGGAGCTGGGTGCAAAACCCTGGGAACGAGGGGGATTGGCCTGGGAAAGGATGCTGCTTGTGCAGCGGTACAGGGCTGCAGATTGCATAAGAGCAGCGCCCGTTCTCACTGATAAGGCCATTGGATCAGCGGAGAAGAGGAGCTTAGCTGTGCAGCTGTGGAGGGCTACTAGTTTCTCTGCTACTTGATATTCAGCTGGAACTTTTTACCTCAACTCTGTTCACTGTATTTTTCTTTGTTTAGTTTTTTACTGGGACCAGTTCATCAGAACAGGAACTAACCTACAGGTTCAAATCAAGGTATTTCAGGGGAACGTTTTGTTAAAACTACATTAAGACTGTAGTTCCAGTATGTAGATTGTGAAGGAGGGTTTTACAGATATTGTTAAGATATGTTGTAGAATAAACCTGTTGGTGTTTACCCTATCTACACTTCAAGATGTCCTGCATACACTTACAGGTCTGTTCATACCTACTCCTGAAGAGGTTTCTTGTTATGTGAATGTTTTTTTTAGTACCAGTTTGGACAGTTGTTGAGGTTTGGAAGAGGACCCAGCGTGTATCTGGATTGCATTCCTGCTGACATCTGTTTTTAGTGACTCCATCCCAGGAGATAGATTCAATCATTGAGAACATGTTCAGGATGCAGCTGGACTTGACATTATAAGTACAGTAAACCTGTTTGTAAAATATAGAAAAACACATACAGTATATAAAGGTTTTAGCATTTTGTGCATACCGCAAGTTACTTCATTGTGTATATTTTTTTTCCAAAACAGGTGTAAACACTGACATACTCTCATTCTCTACGATGTACAAAACTAGTGTTCGTACTGGACACTAATATCATGCAGCAGCTGTCTGTGTTGTAGCGTACAGTTCAATAGACTGTGTTGAATGTGAATGTGAGCTATATAAACAAAGCTAAATGACTTCGATTTTAAATTGATTACATTGATTGTCTGTCTCCTCCTGCTACACGTCTGTTGTAAAAAACCACAATGTTCAAACTTTTGACATTTCCTGATAGATGGAGGTTCAAGTGTCTTCCAATCAAGTGACAATGTGTGTGATTCTTCTGATAATAACAGGTAAGCTGTTGATTTGATTTGTGGTCAGTCTGACTGGTTTACCTCACACAACAGGGTTACTTTTCAAGCTACAATTTTGCATTTGTTTAAGTATAAAATGTATAACTTGGAAAAACAAATGAGCTCTGTCTGGGGGAATCTTCAAAGTTTGTGACAAAATATTTTCTAATAAATAGAGGGAAAATTGAACTGAACTTCTAAATTCAACTCTCATTTCTAGGACTTGGCAAAGGCGTTAAAATTTCTTCATGCAACCGGCACAATTTCGACAGATTTGCCCAAGATTACTGTTTACCAGAATTTTACAGCAATATGAAGAACAGCGGCTACCAAGACAGTTGCCCCTGGCCCCAGATGAAATGGTGCGTCTTCTCCTTACCTGCTGTCTTCTGGATGAGTCCAGTGTGGCCTGACCTGCACTGTGACCTGCACTGTGCGTTCCCTCAGCAGTCCCTGGTGCTGATGGCTGCTTCCTGTTAAGGAAGTAAAAACAGTGGAGGGGGAAGTTTGACGTTGCATTAGCCCACGTCTGTTGGAGACGTCCCATGACCTTGAGTCGTTATGGAGACGTACCATGACCTTGAGTCATGGGAAAGTCCGATGTTCCTGGATCCCCTGGGTGTTTCTCAGGGTCACTTCACATCGCCATGGCTGCCCACTGTTCATTTGTCTTCATACTTCCAGATGTTACATGGTTGGCCCAGACTGTACATGTAGTGATACTACTCTGATTCCAGCTGAATGAGCCAGGTATGACTGGTCATGACCTGGGCTGGTGCCCCTGGAGGGAGGAGATGGTCTGTTAGGGTGGAGTGTTCACACAGGGAACACGTCACCTCCCCACCTTCTGACAGACTGATGCTGTTCAGTGCCTGCAGCCTTTATGTCTTAATGTTTTATTTATGTCTCTCTTTCTCTTTCCCTCATATTCTCTCTCTCTCTCTTTTGTTCCTGCTTTCTCCCTCGTATTCTCTCTCTCTCTGCTCCAGGTCCTACATTCAGCTGAAGACCTGCGTGGAAAAGGTGGCCAACGTGACGAGGTGTCCAGAGCCCTCCCTGAAGGATGAGATCTTCCTGTCGGTCCACAGGATCTACTTCTCCCTGTGCGCCTACAGGGAGGACCCCCCGCTGACCGTCCAGATCATGCTCATTGTCCCGGGCATCATCGCCACCCTCTTCCTGCCCCTGCTGTGTGTCCACTTGACCACCAGGAGCCCAGAGCTAACGTGCTCAGTGGGGCTGTAGGAACACCACACCCCCCCCGACGCCAGGGGCACCCCGGTAGCTCCTAGGATAAGTGACAGTCCCCTGTAGGCTGAGGCCATATGAGCAGCAGGGGCAAAGTCCCTCCCTGTCCCTCTCATGTCACTTCAAAGTCCCTCCATGTCCCTCTCATGTCACTTCAAACTCAGTTTACCTCTCAAACAAGGTTTCAGTAGAATGACAACATTGTCATAATTGGCTCTTTGAAACAAAGAGCCATCACAAGATTAATACCAAAAGTTCTGTCAACATGCAAACATTAATAGGATTGCTGACAGTAACTTTATGTACATGGTGAAGGTCTTACATTATTGTTTTCATCCCAAGACAATACATAACTTTCCATTCACATTATTGAAATTGTAGTGCAGTGTACTTGTCAGTTACTTAATGATTTATTGTGGAGTTATCTAAATGTTGTGAATAAAAACTTGATGCATACTTGAAACACATAATAAATATTTATTTTCAGACAAAAAATAAAAATGTCTTGTTCAGTAGTTTTAAAACCTCTTTATAATAATAGCAGGACTCCTATTCAAGTATTCACATGACACAAGTACTTTTCAGTATTGCTAATGCTAACTTAAGCTTAATTTACCGTAAAATAAACTCAAAAGAAAGATGTTTGCACATCTTCAAAACAGCCAGGCAACATGTTGTGTTGTGTTCATGTGTAAGTGTACTGTCTGAGGAAGAGACATGGCTTCCAGCATGTTCCTTCTCCACAGATGCTGGCATGTACACATCATGCACATTCCTATGTAATTTGTCACCCAAATGGAGACACAACAGACATTTCCCTTCATAGAGAAAGTTTGTCTTCAGTGCAGTGATGACAGGTTGGGTCATACAATAATATTGTGTTGGTATCTTAAAGGTTCAGAAGGATGACCTTCACGGAAAGTGAATTGTCCAAGCAAAGAGAGTGTTGACCTACTGTGAGGTAACTCTGATAGAAAATGCTGATTGAGAAGGTGACTGTTTCAACACTGTTAGCGACCTGTACAAGAGAAGAGTGAGTGAAACAGCGGAACAACAACAAAAACTAAAGTCTGAAGGGAGATAACCTTGCTAGCAACATTCCATGAGAGGAGAGATTCATTTCAAGGACAAATACACAGTTAATACTGGCATACATATCTGATTGTCTAGTTTTTTTAAATCATTTAAAATCTGGCATACGACAGATGAGATCCATGTCAGGTTCATGCTGTCAAAAGAAACGAAAAGAGGCACAGACCTATCGATTCACACCAAAAGGAATCTAGCTACTTGTGGTTGAACAGTGACACGTGTGTTCCTAGATGCAGGGGCTCTGCTTCTCTGGCATGGTGGTAGAAGTCGACGGAACCTGGTGCACTCTGACCCCTGACTGCCTACATGCCAGGCCCTACTTTTTGTCTCCTGGTTCCAAAGCCTCGTTCAGAGCAGAGTGGTCGGGCCAGCAGCTTTGATCATCTTAGTAACGCTCCACTTCCATTTCAGTTTGGCCTCAGAGACATAAATGTTTTGCGGAGCGCACCCCCCAAACACTATCCTATCCGGTTAGCTGTCACCGCGCCTGCACACTCGTATTCTCAAACAACAACGACCTTTGGACTTCCCTTAACGGACGGAGAGCGCCCAGCTCTCCTTCTGAGCCGGTGTGGGTGGACGCAGCACACACGCAGCCCCTGCTGCTGCAACACTTCACACATTCTGACTGAACTAGCTTCACAATACAGCCACTTCCGTCTGAGATGATGTTGACGTGACGCTACAGACCTTCATATTTAGACTGTGGTGGCTTCAGGGTCATGGTGGTGAGGGCCTCGTTCAAGTGACACTGTTGAAGAACCTTCCAGACACACAGTCTACTCTGACAGCGCCACCACCAAGGCAACAACTAAAATAACTCAAATATTACATTTCTCCGTCTGCTGGTAGGTTAGAAGCACTCAAGAACAGCACGTCACTTAAAATAAAAGAGTCTGCTAAATGAATATCAACTTAAAGATAAACAACAGTAGAACACAAAATGTTCGCTTTTCTCAGCAAAGTCAACTCCTTTATGTACACAAAGGGGACATCAAACATCATTTTAGGGGAAAAATTGTGGCTCAAGGGTCATTTTTATATAACATTTTCGGATCTCTAATTTCAGAGTGTAGCAATGTTAGTAGAATCTCTTCAGATTTCAGCTCATTTAAAACCTTCATCTGATAGTCAACATCAGTATGGAACGTCTGACACCTTCCTGAAATGTCATAACTGTCAGAATGTGGGGAATGTGTGGTACACCCCCGAAGCCTAATGTTAGGAAGAGAACACGTTCTCCTGAACCCACCTCCAACACCAGCACGTGTCACTAACTGTCCTACACGGACCGTCTGAAAGTGACCATCACAATCTTCCTGAAACACAGCACACACCAACGATGACTGTGATGTAAAAGTTGTGTCAGATTACTTGAAGCATTCCAGCAATATAGTTCCTCCCAGACATTTCTCTTAGCTTGTCCGGATCATTCTCAGACCTGGCAACGAGCCAACACTAGTTTCAATCAGTCTTGAGTTTAACCACCAAGCTGTTTAGCTGCTGAGATAAAATGACCAGGAAACATGTTCAGCACACAAAGCGAATGGCACAGAGAGAAATGAAACCCATATCATCCCACACGTAAATATGGCTTCATACAGAACTGGCAGGATAATATTCCACTAGAATACTGAGAAATCACAAGGAAATATAAAAGGGGTGACACTCCAGACTGTCAGGTTAAAGTGACAAATGAAAATTGATAAAAGAAAGAAAGCAAAAAAACATGTACAATTGAAATCAAACAATGGGAACAATGCAGACACAACTTGTACAGTTCTGCATTTAAAGTAATTGGACTGACTGCTTAGGTAGGTCACGATTCCAGACTGAAATAGACATTTGTCTAAATCAGTCTTCATTGGATTCCAGGGCACCCTGAAGGCTCTCTGTATCTATATTTTTCCATGGAACTGGTGTGGCAGTGCAGTTCATTTGGTGTTAATGTTTCCAGGCATCTGAAAGGAATTGCACAGGAATCTGGCAAGTCAGGCTGTTACCTTAACTAATGCCTTCACAGTAACAGGGGAGAAGGCAGTTCAAAAACTGAGGCAGTGAACTTGTCTGACAGCCAGAGTTGTCGCACCAGAGCTTTTCTCTTCAAACCTATCCTTTCAGAGCAGTCTACTTGGGAGCTGCAGTGTGGATGAGATCCAGTTCAACACACACACTGGAGGGCTCGGAGGTCCCAGTCGATGCACTCAAACTCAGTCCCTGTTTAGAAGTTGACCTTTAAATGGAAGAGAGCTAATCCCAGTAGAAGGCAGGTGTTGAGGAGTACCTGGCTCTGTATTACAAGGTGCCTTGGTCCTGTTACACGGCAAAAGTCATCATGCTGATGAATAGTGGGACAGACGAAATAATAAACTCCATGGAGAAGGCAAAAATATAAATAAGTATATAAATAGGGGTGTACGATTAGTGTGTTTGTAGATTCAAGGGGTACTGGAATATTCTGTATATACAAGGTTTTCTATTGGACAGATCCTTACTGAACTCTGACTTAGCTACCCAGACTAGTGGTTTTCATCCAAACAGGCTGTGAGTCGCTCTACCAGGTCAGGAGAGAGTAGCAGGCCGGACCTTACTAGACAAGCATGTGAATTTCATTATACTCGTCCCGCCCATCCTCATCAAAGTTAGGGGAGTCCTCGTCTGAGTCAAGCTGTGGAGAGGGAAACACTGGATAAGGCTCAAATGATCTGGACTCAGGACTCAAACTACCCTTTCATTACCATGATCACATGGGATCTTTTTGTGTTCCTTCTCATGTGAACTGGCATAGATTGTAGTGTATACACACAACAATACAAGTATTGCATGCAAGTACGCTCTCAAAAATGAAAAACAGGACAAATGTATAACAAAATCAAATAATAACATCTCAATGAAGAACCACACATGCACACGCACACACAGGAGCTAATCTGCCTGTCGGAAATCTGAAGTTGGAAACTTCACAGGGTCTGTTTCCACCTAGGATTGCAGGCAAGATGTTTGCTCTGCAACTCCAAGAATACAATTGAATTCCAGAGTTTTCCACATACCGCCTGGAGCTCTCGCTCCTCGAAGATCCTGGCGAGGACAAGGCGTCGCAGCGGCACGGTGAGGATGAGGATGAAGGGGAAGGCCAGCGAAGCCGCGGTGGACTTGACCACCCACAGCAGCACGATGCACATCAGCTGGATGATGGTGAACATGTTCATACGCCAGGTCTTCACCTAGGGGTCAGAGAGCATTCATACGCACGTACACATGCATGCATGCACACACACAAACACACACACACACACACACACACACACACACAAAACCTAAGGTTTACAAGTATGTATGTAAAGGCTTATGGGTAAATAAGTGAAGGGACAGTGAGACATGTGTTGGCTCTGAGTGTGACAAGCTCTGATCCTGTCCCAGTGAGGCCTGGTCCCCTGTCTGGGGATATCTCACATGCACCTGGCTCCCCCTAGTGGATGTTACAGCCTTTGTTCTTCATCCAAAGACGTTAGCGTGCCCTCTAACCCAGCCCCCCAGCCCTGTTACCTTGGTGACGTAGATGTGGTCAGGGTGGTGTTTGGCGGGCGTGACCATGAGGGTGATGCGCTCGTACAGCTGGATGCCCGTGAGCGACGTGACACCCATGTACAGGAAAATGCCAAACAGCACAGCCAATGGGATGTGGCGGAGAAGATCAGTCATCACGATGGACATTCCTGGAGGAACAGGAAGTCAGTGGAGGGGAGTCAATGTTTGGCTGAACAGAGCATCTTTACAGAGAAGCACAGAAGATACGCATACTGTTGCATTCTAATATAAAACGAATGGTTTCCACTATGATTTAAGATTCCAACCTCTAAAATAACTGTAATTACCTCTATTTCCCCAGACCTTCCCCAGATCAATTTCCAACCTTTAAATCCAGTTGGATACATGTTGTTTTGTAGAGTTGCTTCCAGTACCTAAACCCCTGTTTCCTGATTCCCAGCCTCCTTACCCACGAGCACGGACACGACCAGGCCCGTAACCCTCTGCTCCTTCACCTCCTGGATCATGGGCTTCTCCCCGGGGGCCGTAGCCTTGCTCATCACCGTCAGCGCGTTGACGTGCGTGACAGAGCGCACCGTGGCGGCGGTCAGCCAGGGCAGGCCGAACAGTGGACAGATGGCCCCCAGGGTGACGATCAGGAGCAGGTCCAAGTGGAACCCCGAGCCCTTCACCAGGCGCCTCTCCTTCTTACTGACGATCAGCCTGGCCAGGTGACATGCAGGGCGGGTGACGTGCAGGGCGGGTGACACGAGAGGATGTTTGTTGTTATTAAGTGAGTTTCATGCTTTGTTTTGTTCTACGGATGATTAAGCCGACTGTTTTATCTCGTCATATGAAGGTTTTATCTAGTCCTGTAAAGGTTGTAACTTGTCATGTAGCAGTTTGTAAACGGTTCACACAGTGTTCCCCCCGGTGACCAGGAATATCATATATATATATACATCAAAAAATATATATACATCATATATATACATCAAATATATAACTGAGCTACTCACGAGGTAATCTGCGTCTCCATGAAGATGAGGATGAAGACGAGCAGCGCAGGGACGATGGACGCCCCCATCATCCAGGCAGGGAACGGCTGTTTGTCTCCAAACGGACTGATGAACCAGCCGCGCTTGTCAGGAGATGTGACAGAGAAGCCAGAAGGCACGTTCAGCTTCTGCAGGAGAGGAGAGGAGGGGAGAGGAGGGGAGAGGAGAGGAGAGGAGAGGAGGGGAGGAGAGGAGAGGAGGGGAGGAGGAGAGGAGAGGAGGAGGACATGGTGGAGAAACAGGAGCAGGTCTCACTGTGTTTCCTCTCTGTGGGAGGCAGCTAGAATGTACTGATGTACTGATCACTACTCTGGAGCTACACCAGAGCACAAGATCACTTCCTAAAACACATTGGGTTTTAAAAACCAACACAAACAGTATGCAATATTGTTTTTGGAACACTGTATAGGATATGATACAAGTTTGGGTGAATGTGAGAGGCATGAGAAGTGCCATATGCTTCTTCATGGACTTTTCATGTTCAAATGTTGTCACCAATAATGTTTGACTGCCACCAAGCTACATGTGTTTTCCCAGCAGGTAGAATATAAGTGGATATGCTTAAAAGTGCCAAAAGCCAAAACTGAAACTAAATGACAAATCTGCTGGAGGAAATGCACAGTTTGTTTACCTGAGTATAGGTATCAGGAATGGAGAAATCAAGCAGGACCGAGAACAAGATGGAGATGGGAATTCCAAAATCCCCAATGATTCTTCTTGCCTACAAACAGAGAAGTCATAAGAATATTTATCAAAATACAGTATTCAGCATTTACTCTATATATGATCCAATACATTTTATATTGTCACTCAAAATGATTCCTTGATATAAAATAAAAATATGCGATGATTTAACAATCCTTGCTCTTTTCCCCATTTGTAAACCGCTAGACAAATATCGCCTACTCCACATTCTGATTTAAGGGAATATTTCACACAAATACGTTAATAATAAAATATGTCACCTTCCCGCCCAGGAAACGGCTGTTTCGGAGCTTCCGGAGAAAGAAAGCCACAAAGAAGGTTCCGAGCATGAGCACCAGGGAGAGCAGGGCGGTGTTGGGCTGGTTCAGGACGGGGCCCTCCTCGTGCAGCAGCCCGTCCAGCACGCTGGCCAGGTCAGGGAAGCCCTGCTGGAACGGAGGGTAGTTCCTCATCAGGGGATGCTCCTGGAACACCTGCAACAGAACCACCCGCCAGAGTTCATCATCAAAACAACCGTTCCACTCTTGATTTTACAAACAACAGCAGCTTGTGGTTTTGAAACTCCACACTGGCTTAGGCCTGACTTTAGATGTGCTTTACCTTGATGAGCTTAGAGAAGGTCTCATAGATGAAGATAAGAGAGATGAGGAAGGCGAAGATCTCCTGGGTGAAGGGTGAGATGTAGCGCACCAGGAAACTGCCCTCGGCAGCAACCATCACCAGGACGATGAAGATGAGCCAGAACCCGATCCACACGCGGCCGGTCAGGTACTCAAAGCCCTGGGACTGGCAGAACTGAGGGGGAGGGGGGGGAGAAAGGAGAGAAAGAGGTGAAGGAAACTGAAGAAACTGGAGAACATGTGTCAAACTGTTGTAAAAATGTGTCAAACAAAAAAATGGGACTCGAGAGGGGTGGATTTGAATTACATTTTACACTGCTGTTACATGAATCACTGCTAAGTTTCATAATTGAATTATACAATCCATTTAATGGGGCTCTGGCCCAATTCTTATTTTTGGTTCAGGCACCTTGTAGAAGGCTTCCTCAAACACCAGCAGGGGTCCTGAGAAACCGATGATAAGGAGGGGTTGTCCCGCCAACAGGGAAAATAGAACACCCAGGGTAGCCGTGGAGATGATGAGCTCAGAAACTCCCATCATGCCTTCTGTTTTCTCTCCTGTACAGACAGGAAGAGGAAAGAGGTTGACACAGGTTTGTCCTTTTCCTGCTGTTGTACAAGTTTTTGTTCTGTGTCTCTATCGAAGAAGGACAAAACAGTGTTCGATTAAAACACTAGTAAAACTGCCATACCCAGCAGTCCTCCAAAGGTGATGGTGGGCGACAGGGCAGCAAAGTAGATGAAGATGACAGCTGCGATACACTGGACATCCACGGCGTCCTTGAGGTCGCTGATGTAGCGCGGGTAGCGCCGGCGGATGTCGTGAATCAGACCTCCGAAGGGAATCCCCGAGCGTTTCAGAGGGTCGATCTCCAACTCCTCCTCCTCCTGCTCATCCTGGCTCGCCTCTAGTCAAGGACAAACACAGTGAAGGTTTTTTTTTTCTAAACCTTTTTTTCCCACACACAACACAAAAACGTTTGTAGTTAAAACTTTTTTTTTTTTTTTTGTGAAAACCTGTCAAAAGAAATGTAACCTTTAAAACTTTTTTTTTTACCTATCAAAACCGTTTCAAAACTCACAACACGACACAAAAACATTTCTATTTTTTTCAACAACAACAAAAAATTCCCATCACTTTTTTTTCACACACAGTGAAAGGAGAGAAACATTGTTAAGTAGATACCAGAAAAATCTACTTAAGTACTACTTAAGTGTTGTACTTTGTTACTTCCCATCTCTGCTCTAACTTATCATATTATCAATCTCTTATAATTAGTCGAATTGAGTTAAATATAACTGTGGTTTGGCTGAAACCAAAAGGACTATAGCGGCCCAGGAGTAAGAGTTGTAAATATCTGGTGCAACATGAACCTTTAGTATCCTGGTCGGCCCCTGGTGTGATGATCTGATGCTTCTTGATCTCCCGCTCCTTCCTCTTGCGTAACATCTGTTTCTGGAAGGACGCCACCGTCTTCAGCAGGTCTTTTCCCTCCACGTCCGACGGCGGGATGACGATGCTGCAGTCCAAGAACTCGTTTATGCCATTCAGAAGGTCCTGTCTGTCGTCAGCGAAGTAGGCCACCTCGTGAAAGTTCTGGAAAAATACACAAGAGAAAAACAAAAACAACAAGTTAATTTTCAAAATAAAATTCATGTATACACTATCATGCTTCAGGAAACTATTCACAGCCCCGGTTATTGAATTTGTCCCTTTTTCTTTCAGAAAAAGGTAAGCAGTTGCTTATACATTTACATGTAGTCATTTAGCAGACGCTCTTATCCAGAGCGACTTACAGTAAGTACAGGGACATTCCCCCGAGGTAAGTTGGGTGAAGTGCCTTGCCCAGGGAACAACGTCACTTTACACAGCCAGAATTGAACCGGCAACCTTCTGATTGGTAGCCCGATTCCCTAACCGCTCAGCCATCTGACCCCCCTTTGTTATACATAACATCGCACAAATTAAACACTGCCATGGCCCATATGGATGGATATTAATTCAT